>NW_010517509.1:63243-76477 GCF_000687285.1 Phaethon lepturus
TGTTTAGCCCCTGCTGCTGTGCTCCAAGTAGACAGGTACAGCTTCTTAGTATTAACTGCACCTATAGCAAGATCCAGGTTATGCAGTTTGAATGAAAAATCTTGCAGAAGTAAAGAGGCATACTAGCAAACTAACCAGTGACTTCCTCCAACTCAAGCTAAAAGAACAGAAGGTCAGTTATTTAGACAGACTTTCCTATGTGCATGTCTCACCATGTTACATCTCAGATATTTTCCAGCTATCAGAACATTTAAGGTTGTTTTTTCCCCATTCCCACCTTTACCAATGAAATAGCAGTTTAAGTGGAGAACAGGGCAATTCAATTTTACTTCAACAATGCAAGTGTGAGGCATTCAGGATGCACAGGTTTTTTTCTGCTAAGGGAGCTTTAGTTTATGGACCTTGCCTGTCACTTCCTTCCAGGTCTGATGTGCAACTACAAAACAAATAGATTCCTCATATGTAAAAAGTCACTTGTAACAGAGAAATATCACGTTACTAGCTTTCAAAAAAACAGAAGGATCCCCTCAATATTTAATTACAGTCAAGTATTAACATACTGTGAATGTTTCTTCTGACTGGTCCATCCAGGGAAGAGTACTTATGTAAACCTATTATCTAACCAGCAAAGCCTTCTCAAGGGGAAGCCACCATGTTATATGGATACTCACATGCATATGGTAACAACAAATATTGCCTATTTTCCTCAAAACAAAAAAATATCTTTTATTTCTGTATTACAAGTCCAGGGTCCTTATGGCAACAAGCCAGAGCAACAGCCAAATGGGCTGACTACCTCCAGGTTTCACTCAGATGTGGGGTTTTTTTGAGAAGAGAAGGCGTCAGCGCAAGACAGAGCTTACACAAAACACAACACGCGAAGTGTATGCTTCAAGTCCTTCCAGAAGTGCAAGTAATAAATAGGATCTTAAAGCACACACTTCTCTGCCAGTAAACATCTGTTTAAAACACATCACTTCTTCCACACATGCTTGTAAGGGAACTGACTTCCTAGTGGATCCCTCAGTATGCAAACAGGGGTTCACATTGAAGTGAATTCTGCACAAGCAACTGAAACAGCACAGGCTGAAGGAAGAATGTGGTTTCCAGCTACACTACACATACCTTCAAGTGCCTGTGCAAGCAGTAGAACAGTGACACCTTCAAAAGTTAACTTGAATAAGAGTTAGAAACATTTCCCCAGAGTACCTACCTGTGTAAAAGAATCCTGCTCTAGCCAGTTGTTCAGGCTGCATGTCAGTATATTGTGGCCAGTGCTGAAACGTAGATAGTCTCATCTCCTCCGTTACCATCTCCGGGTATTCTGGTTCGTTGGGCAGGCCTGCCTCCTCACTGTCTATTCCCTGCAAAAGGCTGAGGAACTGCCCATCCACAGTGTCAAAGATTTCCTGAAGAGGAAGCATCTCTTGGTTCCCAACATCCTCACCACAAATGAATTTACAAGAAGGGAAGAACTTCAGATGCTCTGCTACTGGGCAATCACCAGGCCCCCAGTCCTTCAGGACACCACCACAGCAGAAACACTGTACTTCATCTCTTGGACCCACAAAGAAAAAACCAGCCTTGACCAAGTCTCGGGCAGACACAGGTGAGGTGCCTGGCCATTGCCAAAAAGTCCTCAGTCTTCTTGCTTCGTTCCTCATGCTGGATTCAAACAACTGGCAACGAGCAGCCCTGAGCTCAGTCTCCTCTGCTGGTGTCATATCCCCCATGTTCTCGTTCTGAAAGAGAGGATGAGATAGCCCAGAGTGGTCAGCTGGATACCCGGTGTCAGGCAGCATTCACCCTGTGTTATTTGTTCCTCATTCCCATGCATATTCCGGAAAGCTCCTGGTCTTGACAAAGCTGAGCTTGTTTCGGAATTGCAGCCCAATCAGAGATCTGGTGCTTCTGTACTTTGCTGTTGAACTTTTGCTGAGTCCTCACTAGTGTCTGAAGGGAGAGACGAGCACTTTCTGAACCCCTCTGCCAGTTTATAGGCGAGATGCTTGTGGGAACAGATAGTGCAGGGGGAGGGCAAAACCTGTGCTGCCTCCCCTGCTGAGCCAATCCACCCCAGTGATAAATCCCCAGCCATTTTGCTCAGCTTTTACATTTACATTAAAAAGACACTGCTTTTTATTTCCCCCCGCTAAAAACAGATTTAAGAAGGCATGCCTTAACAAAGCAGAGAACAACCACACCCAAACTATGGCTTATAATGTTCATTTTACAGCCAAACACCACACAAAGTATCAGTAGATTTTTCATAACCCTATTACACTAATTAAACAGTGAATGTATAGAATGATCTCTATAAAAGAGAACTTCTCCAGGACACAGTCTAAAATAACTAGGTCCGGTTTCTATAGGGAGGTGTCCTTAAATCAAAAATAAGACTTTTTTGCCTGTGCTAGTTCTGTACAAGAGGAAGAGTGAAATTAAAGAAGTTATCAAGTACCCAATTATCCAAGCCCTCATCCTACTTAAGGTAATAGCCCTTCCCTGTACGAGTAAACTAAATTGCAACTCAGCTGCTGCTTTTAATACTTTCTATATGGCTGGCAAATACACTTTCAAAAGGTCATACAATTACACAACTGAGAGTCAGGATCAGTTTAACTAATCATTCCAAAGGAATTCTTTCAGAGTGAAGTCACTACAGATGTGACAAAGTGGTAGGTGCAATCAAATCTAATTTTTTTTAGTAAAGTGCCCTTAAAAATCCCTTCACCACCTAAATCAACAGGTCAATTCATCACGAGGAAGTGCTATCTACTGGTTATCAGAGCTAAGCATTATAAGCACACAGATCCAAAACATCACACACGCAAATATTAAATAGGAAAAAAAAATACATACATACACACCTAAAAAGATACGGTGTTTCAAAGCTGGTACACCACGTTATTAGAGCAATAGATAACTAGATAATAGATAACTACTGCATTGCACCCAAGCCTATAGGCACACTGCAAAAACCAACTAAGTGGAGACCACTGGTATAGTGGCTACTCTGCAGTAAACACAGACACAGGGACCGTTAAGAGGCACCCAGGCCAGTAGCATCTCTGGAGTACTATACCTCTTAGTTAAGTGCTGCAGTACATTTAGGGGGAAAAAAAACAAAACACACAAACTTACAGGGCATTTTAGTTGCAAGACCTGCAGCCAGAGTAAACAAATCTATCCTTCACAGGTGTTACACATTTAATGAGATTCTAAAAGCAAAAGCAAGCTTGCTCAACCACATGCCTATCACAGTAAAAGGTAGCAAGGAAGAGAAAGTTCGTTAGCAACTAGAATTTTCTTCTATAATCACAGTCACAGAAACCAGAGTCGTAGGAAAACACACCAATGACATGGTTTAGGGAACATGGTGGCACTGGATTAATGGTTGGACTTGATGATCTTGAAGGTCCTTTCCAACCTAGTGATTCTGTGAAAAGAAGGCTCTAGAAGTTTGTTTTAGAAACTGTGCATTATTTACTGCAATAAAGTAGTTACTCAAGAGAACTATGTCACTGGTATAAAGAAAAATCCATATGGAAAAAACCCCTGATATACAGCAGAACTTACAGAATTTTTTTAGCTAAGCAAACTTATGAGTGCAATTTTTTAGCCTGCAGAGCAGATTTTGCTCTCAGAACACAACGAAGGAACAGAGAGACTTGTTTATTAGGCACATATCCATGTTGTTTTCATCTTGGACCCTAACAAAACAAAAGCTATTATTCTTAAATTATGGCAAATGCTATTTTCCACCTAGAAGGTGACAGAGTTGTCTTAACCTACTACCACTTAGGAAGTACACATCAGAGCAAGCTTCGCAGCAAGACACAAAGAAAATGAGTTTTTTCCACCCAAAAGCTTAACAACTGAATCAAGTTTTTTTAAAATAAGATATGCAACACCTGAGTACAAGAATATTTATCTTTTGTCTATGAAAAAATCCATTCTGGTTTACCTGTATTAAAGTAATTTACATGCTCTGCAGAAGATCCATTAGCTTGGGTAACAAGGCTCTCCAAACCAAACTGATACCTTAAATAGTTACACCACCACCAACAGCCAGTATTCTCCCACAATATTCTCCACTACTTACATCTACATAGTAATACAATAACAGAATCATTAAGGTTGGAAAAGACCTTTAAGATCATCAAGTCCAACCGTTAACCCAACACCACCATGCCCACTAAACCATATCCCAAAGCACCACATCCACACGTTTTTTGAACACTTCCAGAAATGGCGACTCCACCACCTCCCTGGGCAGCCTGTGCCAATGCCTGACCACTCTCTTGGTGAAGAAGATTTTCCTAATATCCAATCTAAACCTCCCCTGGTGCAACTTGAGGCCATTTCCTCTCGTCCTATCACTGGTTACTTGGGAGAAGAGACCAACACCCACCTCACCACAACCCCCTTTCAGGTAGTTGTAGAGAGCGATGAGGGCTCCCCTCAGCCTCCTCTTCTCCAGACTGAACACCCCCAGTTCCCTCAGCCGCTCCCCATAAGACTTGTGCTCCAGACCCCTCCCCAGCTCCATCGCCCTTCTCTGGACACGCTCCAGTACCTCAACGTCCTTCTTGTAGTGAGGGGCCCAACACTGAACACAAGATTCGAGGTGCGGCCTCACCAGTGCTGAGTACAGAGGCACGATCACCTCCCTACTCCTGCTGGCCACACTATTCCTGATACAGGCCAGGACGCTGAATACACTTCCAAAGCAATATTAGAGCTAATATCAACATTTTTCTCCAATTAGCACAATTAGAACAGGCAAAAGAAAAGAAAAAAAAGAAAAACTTACCTGTAACGTGCTAAAAAAATCTCCCAAAATACTTCCAAGAACAAAGACTCTCCCAACCTCACAAACTACTCTGCTCACATCTCTTCTCAGCAATACAGAGGTCTTTCTCAAAGAAGCAGAAACCCTTCTGAGATACAAGTGATGCCACCTGACACGAAGCCATTTCTAATGCTTCATTTTCTCCAATTGGTTGGTTTTGTGCTGAAATTCTCTATTGGCTAACCAGTCCAAATTTCATCTACATAAGTGTGAGTTATTATGGAAAGACACAAAGTTAAGCTCTAAATTCCTCTATGAAATAACTGTTTCAGCCCCTGGAGAAAAAAAAAATTAAAAAATATAATAACCAAGCCTTGTGATCGTGTTAAAACCTAGCATAGTAGCAGCCATGACATCTTGATTCCTGTGACAATGATTACAATCCTCCTGTTTTGCTATAGTACTTTTGCTCCTGCAACCATGATTTTTTTCTTTAATTTCTATTGATGTAATAACAGAGATGAACACAATCATATTCTAAGAGAAGACTGTCCATGTATAAGTTATGACATATGTCAAATACACTGTAGTAAGTCATAGTCGGGCACAACAGCAGTTCCCTATCAAGAGGGTGATAGCCCTCTCAGCCCTTGCAACCATGCTCTGACCCTGTATTAACAGTATTTCTGTGTCTTTTTCAACTTGCTCTCACACATGTGTTTTGCACCTTACAATTTTTAAGACAAGGTACTATAAAATTAACAGATAATTAGTAACAAGAATTTACTCAAGACAGTTTGAATTAGATTACATTGCCTTTACTTTGGGAATAAACACTCTTTTGCTACCATTGCATCTTCACAATTTGAAAACCTATTCCTTTGCTTTCCTGTGGTCACAATTCATAATGAAGGATTTTAAGGCTAGTTTTGAAAGGTGTGATTACTTGTAAATGTGTTTTCCTCTACCACTTTTCTGCCTGAGATGCATGAGCTTATTCTAAGGTACGTGCTTGACAAAACCTATGTTCTCCATAGAGAGTTAGCTAACATAAGAACACAGGTGTTTTATGTTTGTAAAAAATGATAAATTAGGATTTTTCTTTTAAGAAAAAAGATCCAGAGTCCTTTTCTTACAGGCAAGCCTACACAAACATTTTAATTAAAAAGAACAGTGCTGAAACTTTTTTTTTAATTAAATATGCATTAATGAAAATCCCTGAGCAGTAGAGGGCAGTGCTTATATACAAAATTTATAGAATCTTGTAACCAGCGAATGTGATTATTTTTTTTGTCCATAATGAATTAGTATGTAACTGCATATTATCTTCTGCTCCACAGATCCTGTTCTCTGTAAGTCTGTATTGATTTTTGAAGAATGTATCCTAAAAATGTAAGATACAGAGTTAACAAAATGCCTCTTAGAGAGGCTGTTTGGGGACTCTGCTGATGGGTTGTAGCGAATCACCTGCTAATAGATAAGAATGATCGATAGTTCTGATCTTGTGCAGCGTTTTACAAGCAATGACCTCATCTTGTACTGCTTATAACCACCTTGCTTCTCAAATGTGATCTCAGGAGGTGTTGAGAACATGGTAGGCTCCTTGATTTGCCTTCCTCACAGCCATGCCTTGGCCTCACCAGCAGTCTGCAAGCAGCTCTCCAGGGATGGTTTCATGCAATGCTTAAAAAATCTGCCAACGCCACAGGGTGCTGATGCACCATAGTGGTGTGGTAAAGGTGTACTGAATTGCCAAGCCCATAGAATTCCATTTCTTCTAGTGGGGCCCCCAAGGTGACTGTTTAAAGAGGTAAAAGCTGTGTAAAAGCTGTGTAAAAGCTCTGTAAAAGCTCAGAGGAGCTGAAAGGCAGCTTCTACTTTAATTTACAAAATTTGACTGATTCTGGCAGTGATTATTAAGGTTTCTTTTGTTTGCATAACATTCTTTCATTATGCAAGCTTCCAGACAGGTTTAAGGTTTGTTTTCTGTGGGGATACACTGATGTGATTTGGGGAGGGAACATTTCACTGACAAAGGAAAGCTCAGAAGTGAGATGACTGTGGCAGAAGAAGATGATGTGACACCAAGTCTGGTGCTGAGAGCAATTAAAAATAAGTCACCATGGACAAATGATGGGGTTTATTTTAGGACACCAAAATTTTGAAAGCAAAAAACATATTCAGTATGTGTTGTATGCAACTAGTATCAATCTTTTTTAGCAATTCAAATACATATTTAGTTCCTTTTCAGAGACTCAAGATGTCCTACTGAACTACTCAATGCTTCTTAAAATGAAGAGTGTAATGAGCTAACGACAAACAAATGTGGGAATCAGTAAGCATCAATCAGGAGTCCAGGATAGATGAGTGATAACAATCTACTGCACCCTCACTGTACCCCTGTACAAGTAACGTAGTAACTCCTACACCGCTGAGCTCATTCCAAGCATAACTGGAAACCAACACTAGCCAGTGATTTGAAACACTCTAAAAAGACAGCAATGTAAGTGTAATTAATCAAAAACATGTTTGCTAATATCAGCCTGATTTGGAAGGAAAGCAATCAATAAATACAAGGGCCAGAGTATAGCTGGAGACAGCATTATAAAGAGCTCAAAAGGGCTGAAGTGACTGGAGCCCCTGGAAAAACTCCAGCAGAGTTCAGCATCTCTAACCTCAAGGTTCTACAAAGCTGCAAGGGGATGAAGCTGTTCTGTGTGGTTATAGCTCAAGGAAGGCAACTGTGCTTTCATCAATAAATTAAGAGTTAACAAAAAATTTCTGAGGAAAGAGGCTTTTATAACAGCGGGAAAAGGTATCAGTTGGCATTATTGAAGAAGCAAAAAGGCTGGGAAGATGAATAGAGATGCCATAGCTTGCCACTGCAACTGATGTGTAAGGGGGCTCGATATCAATGAAATGGATGGCATAATTCCTGTTCCCACTTGCTCAGAACCACTCTATGAAGACAAGGATCCATTTTTCAGAATAAAACGTTCAGACCTTGTGATATAACTGCTTTCCAGACTGAAGCAGAGTAGACAAAATCATTAAATTTGTACCCATAGAAGTACATGACTGTTGCTGTTTCTCCATGTAGGACCTTGCTTTTCCTCTTCTGTCTGCCTCTTCCTTGTCTGTTGTCCTTCATCTTCCTTCACGCTGCATGGCCAGTTGGTCTCATCCTGCAGCACACCACCTGCACTCTGCTACTCTCCTAAGAGTTGCTGGCACTATGTTTCCTGCAACAGTAAAATACCCAAGGCATCCATAAAACAAATCCACTGCAGACAGGCAGCATGGTCCAACCCAGTGAATAATGACAAGACACACTGAAACGTGGCTGGCCACAACAAAGACAAGCACAAAGTGTTGAACCTTAGGGCAAAGCTCAGAAGTCTCGCTTTGCTTTTTCATCCAGCTCAAGGTCCCTTCTTTTAGCACGAGTACTGCTATACATCTAATGCATATCAACATTTTCCTCGCTGCACTTTGCTCAGTGCATTTTTTCAATAATAAAGAAGAACAAATTGAACAAGTTAATAATAAATCATTTACTCCTCCAAACATTAACAATCATTACTTCAGGAAGCCTGAAAAACATTGCTATAAAGTAAATACACATACTATAAATATATACTGCCAGAATTAATACACAGGTGAGTAATGGATACATGTTTTGAGAAATGATTTCCTAAGGATTCAAACCTTTCAATCTCCTCCCCCAATTCTTTCTTCCGGCCTCCACTACCATAGCGTCTGATTTCCTCAAAACTTTGTGTATTGTAATACTTAGGAATAGCTAAATGTAGCTTGCAACATGATCCATGAAAGTGCTTAGAATCAAATACTATTAATATACCAGCAATCAAATACTATTAATGTGCAGGAACAGAACACAGTACATATCAAAAGAAAAATCTGCAAAGCACAGCAGATACTCAAAAAATCAATAGAGGAAGTGACCTTAAAATCCTAAAGTGATTTGAAAGAAAAGCAAACTAACATGCTAGTTCCTTGGAACAAGGAAAATTAAAGTGTTTCTGACACAAGCCATTACTATGTTTTATTTTGTTTCATAAATTCATGATTGCAGTGTCCAGCCTATTACAAAAAAATATTTCTGCTATAGAAGATAGAGTGGGTTGAAAACTGTTCAGTGCTTCTTCAAAAGATAACTGTTTTTAGAAAACAGTTTTAATTTTTATTTTTCTAATTGTATTTTGGAGCTGAGAAATTTGAGTGTTTCTTTTTCAAGGGTCTTTTTTTCTCTTTATTTGGTTTTCTACCCCTTCTTGCCTTTGCCAGTGAACATGAAACATCATGGGGACAAAATGAAAAAGGGACAAAACAAAAAAAAGAACAAAACCAAAACCCACCCATTAGTTGGTTTTTTTTTTGTTTCCCACAACATTCTGAATACTTAAAAAAAAAAATCTGTAAAAATTCAATGCTGCCGCAAATTGAATGAACTATTTTCGGTTTTCAGCAGATCAATGTGATACCCAAAGAGCAAGCAGAGTGCTTAAAGGGCTGAGCACCAGCACAGGGATTAGGAATACAAATCACAGGTTCAAGAGAGAACTGAATGGCTAAGTACAGTCCCCTCAGTGAGCACGGAAAGCATGAATTATATTCCTGTTCTTTCTCCCTTTCTGCGTAGGATCTGGCTGGTTTCCCCTAAGATCAGTTGTGCTTCTCCTTCCTCTCTATTCTTGTCTCTCCCTCTCACCGACTCCGATCATTTCCCGATTCCTTCTGACTCTGCCATGGAGGAGCCTCACACTTGTGCTCTACTCCCTCTACCTACTCAAAGCCTGAGAGGAGGTACACAAACAGAAGACATGTAGCCCCATGTAAACTGGGTGGCACTGCTGCTCCAAATTATTCACAAATAAAACTAACAACTCTTCAGAAGAGATTGCTGTCAGCTTGTGACTAATGTACATTCCACCATTCAGCCATTAATTACCTTTAAAAAGGATTTGTCAGGCATTGTTATGACTCTAATGGAGCTCATCCTACTTTTTAAGTGGTGGAAAATCAGCCATCAAGAAACATTGAACATCTGATTTTCCAATTAAATTCTGCTATAGTTTGGGACGTGTTTTTATTGCAGAGAGATATGCCTAGTTACTTGAATGCTGCTTGGACGACAGGCAGAAAGATCTCTTCTTGAGCTACTCACACTAGCAATCATCTGTTTTTCTCCATGCAAATTGACTCAGAATAGGTTTATTTTGTCCCTGTATCAATAATCAATAGCAAGATTGAAAGATGAGGAAGACAGACAACAGACCAAACTGAAGGTCACTGCAAAACGTTGAAGTGAAAAACAGGTGACTATATTCTAATAAGTAAAGACAGACTGACCTTACAATTTAATGGAAACTACCTGACAACAGCAACAAAGAGCTGCCAGTGATGAAGATCAAGAGGGAGACATCAGAGAGCCCTTGTGATCAGTCACTGCTCAGGTGAGCTCCTTGCTATAGCTTTTCAATGAAGTTGTCTTGCAAAGAGCAGAATGTCCGATGATGATGTCAGATGGTACCTCTTCACAGGCCACACTCTTTGCATATCATTCCCCTTCTCATGTTTTCACAAGCAATGTGTCAGTGATGAAAAACAGGAGAGAAGAACAGATACTATTTTTCTCTGTGTCTGCTTTTATTTTTCAGCCTAAAATGATGGAAGTTAAAATTGGATCCTTGCTTTGGTTACAGTCCACAGGGGCATGGGGTGCAGGAGGGAGATGATTCCAGCATGGCAATGTTTGATTTTAGCCCCCTGCTCAGAGCAGATAGGGCTGCAGAAATCCTTGTAAAATCTAAATTTGAAAAAAAAAAAAAAAAGCCTTCTGTAATTTACATATCAACTCTTCTGAGATTTCACAGAGTGTCAGTAAAGGAAGCAAAAGATAACCTTAACTTTTCCTTGTACTAGAAGAATGTATCACTATGTTTCTCTCAACACCACCAAAACCAAACCACCACCTGTGTTACGCTCTGTGTTACAGCGTTACACTCCAAGAGTATCCTGAGTTGATGTAATTCTGAATATTGTTTCTGGTCTATAAGCTTCAACAGAGACTTCTCATCTTACTGGTTTTGTTTCTAAAAGATTGTGTACTTCTCAATGGATGGGCAAGATAATTCTTAACGTTACCAGGAAGAAGTAATAACTCACATTTTCCTAATGCAAAAGAAAAAAAAATATTCCCACAAACATGGACTTAGGCACATATATATCTATGCCTGACATGCTCTGTCTTTAGGTCTAAAATAACAGGTATAGGCCAACAGCTTTAGTCCCCTGTACCTTAGGATGCTGAAGCAAATACAGTTCTAACATTCTGCCTACATACACTCACGGCTAGGATGATTCATAGTCACATAGTTTCTATATCAAGACTAGTGAACATACACAATCACATGGACTTCAGAGCAGTGCCCATCACCCAAGGATCCAGGACAAGCCTTTCCCTTTTCCTTCTAGACAGATGTTCCACTCTGTAACCATGCTGCTCACTTTGTTCTCACATTTGTTTTTGAAGCACTGCTCTTAGACGGCCTTTCCAGCACATCCAGGGACTCTCAAGAGCACAGACTTACTGACTTTGTCCATAGCTATACCATACACAGAATTAAGATAAAACATGCCAATTATTACCTGCTACCTAAGCCAAAGAAAGAACTTGAAGCACCTCCAGGTGCTGAGGATTAATGCAATACTCTTTCTTCCTTATCTCTGGATGACTGCTCGGGAAGAAAGAAAAAAGAAAGTGGACTATTCATTTCAGGTATTTTATTAGAATAGTAAATAGAAACTCAAACTAACAATTTCCAAATGTGAACACAGAGAAGACTCTGGTTTTAACTGCAACTAAAGGAAAGGATGATTGCATTGTTTAGTATCTTTCATGAGGACTAGAATTTGCCACTTTTACCCGTAAAATTAAGCATGGAGATGTTACAGGTAAGACTCTCTAACTTCTGGAACTACTGTCTGGTATGGCAGAGTCTTAACTACTTTGCTCAGAGCTCTAGCTAGTTGTGAACACAGTAATGAGACTGGATACAAGCATCGTACCAGTTGGTACTAGGCCCAGTTTGGGCCTCAAGTTACTACCTCAGGCAATAACACAATATATTATACACATGTTGAAAGCCTGATTTTGATTCATCTTTCTCTCAAATATGGTCTTACATTGCTCATATCTAGAATTGTATATGGTGCATGTGTATGACAAGAAATCTACACAAGAGGTATGTTCAAAGCTGAAAGAGACTTACCAAGCTAAATCTCTGCAGGTATTTTGATACCTTCAAGAAAAATTTGGGTTTCTGGACAACTTAAGGACCATTATTTCTGTTGTCCAAACAGGTATCAGATACCTATGTAACACGATAAAAGATAGTCTCAGTGACATACTGTTAATCAATAAAAATCCTTTGTTACAAATCCTTTTACTGCACCAGTTTCCAAAGAAGCCAATAGAAATAATATTCTACAAATCTCATTTAGTTGTTATCATCTGGTACCAGTGTTGTTTAGAAGCACTGCAATGGTATTTTCTTTTTGTTGTGGTGTAAGAGGCTCCCAGTCCACCACATTTTAATTGGGCACTGAGTGAACTATCATTTACCATGCTTGTAAATCAGCAGGACAGTAAGGTCTCTGGGTGTTACCATACTACAAGTGATCAGACAGAAAAACAATGATGATTTCGGTTTCATCATAAAACGTTTATGATTTGGTCATCAGAACTCAAATAGATTCGAGGCAGATTGTTACACAAGTTTTTGTATTATCATCAGTATATATAATGTATTGTAAACTGCAGGACCTTGGCAAGGCAGGAACTGCCCTTTTGTTCTGTACTGTACTACAAACTGTATCTTGACCAAAGGATCCTAAGTAGGACCTAAAAACTCTTTAAGAAGTAGCAACCGTTCTGGTCATTGGATATTCCAGCCGTTCAGAAAAAAACAAAACAAAAAAACCCCAATCCACTACACAGAAGAAGCAGAAATACAACCATTAATGAGGTAGACTTCAAATACTAAAAATAAAAGGGCATTGCTTTCATTTAATCTGATTTCTCCTTAAGGCAGCCCTCCCTAAAAATTAAAGATTGAACTTTGGCATGAAGGAGCACTGAATGACTATGACTCAGGCGGCTTATCCAATACTGCTTCGTTTCCTCACCTTCCCTCAGAAGGGTGCGTTGGTAAATGACAACTCTTCCTGAAAACCACTAGTTTACTTCCTGGCCCTGCTGAAATGAACATCAGCTATGCTAAGGGAGCCAAGATTTCACCCAGGTTCTGCAAAACAGCACCTGGAAGGAAAAGAAAATGAATTAACCTGAAGAAAAAAACATCTATGAGCAGTCGCAGCCAGCAGTTAGGCCGGCCGTCACCCAGACGATCCCAG
>NW_010517510.1:0-9697 GCF_000687285.1 Phaethon lepturus
CCGGTGCTTTCCCCTGGCACAGGGGCCATCGCGGGCCCCGGCCGTCGTGTCGCCGCCTGCCATTTTGCAACGATTGGTAGGGACTGTTGGGATTTTTTGTTTGTTTGGGGGTTTGGGGTTTGGTTTTTTTTGCACACTTCCTCACAGCACCTAACCCCAGAGATCCACAGTGATGGGAAGTTTCTAAAATTTTGTAATCCCACGCAACGCCTTTGGGCTTGTCCCACAGGCCCCAAGGGGGGTGCCTCGGCAGGAAGGGCCGGGCTGCCGCCATCACGTGCACGGGATAATTGGGTGCAGCAGAGGAATGGGACTCATGGGCTGCCCGTGTGGCATTACTCACCGACAGCACCCCGAGGATTACATCATGACACATGACGAAGCAGATAGTGTGCCTGGGCATGTACCTGTGGTGTCACCCAGGCATCGCAGACTGCCAGAGGTGCCCATGACATCGTTTCGTACCCTGACCTTGGCTTCGCCAGGAAACGCGCCTGAGAGATTACAAAAGTGAGTAGTAGTAGTCTAGGTTAAATGGTTTATAAAGGGAAATACTGTTCATGTTTTATATGAAAGTAACATTTATCATTTTAGTTTTCCCAACTTAGTAACCTCGATCAAAATACTTAGTACATATTTTAGTCATGTTCAGATGTTATTTTGAAATCCTCTATGGTTGCCATCGTAATTATGTATATAAGAACTTTCAAAAGTTTTTCAATTTCTTAATGCCACAAAGTATCTTTGGTTTGGTCCTGGTCTGTGAGGTCAAGGAAAGCTCTTCCGTCAGCATACCAGCACCAAGACAACTCCTCTCATAAACCAGTATATGTTGTCTCTAAAAAACACGTCCTGGTGGGATATTTTACAGTGTGCATACATTTTATTTCATCCAAATAATTAATGGTGCACTTCCACACTGCTAAGGTGAACCACAATCAACTGTTACTGTATTAGCACTTCTTCAACCAGTGGTGATATCACTAATGCAAGCCATTAATATCAGAGACCAATTTTTTTCATTGAAAACAAACAGGAAAAGAAGTTCTGTTCTCCACAAAAAGCTCATGCAAGTGTGCTACACCTATAGTGTTCTGCCCCATTATACCTGAAGCAAAGGACACCCAGGACACCTGATGCTTTTCATTTATGATAAACCTTGCAGTTAACAGGACACAGCTGGACCACCGAGTCTCTGCACATACACGATACTCTGCTTGTTCTGCTCTTTCAGCTTCCCAGGTGGGAATAGGATTTCCATTAAGACATTTATAAAAAGGATGCATGGTTTTATACAGATTATTTTAGGGCACTAAGTCACCAAAATTAAATAGCATTTATCTACAGTACTGCAGTACTATACTTTTTAACACTGTATACCGTGTTAAAAATTATAGCCCTTGAATGTGGAAAATAGCTCCTAAAGTGATTCTTAAAAAAACAACAAGAACAAAAAAAACCACCCAAGGGTGATTCTAGTAGTTATGCACCTGTAATTTTCACATTCCTTGTATTATAAATTAAGCTATTCTAATGAAGGTTAGAGTAACACAACCATGTAGTACAGTATGACAGAATCACACAAAGACAGCCCCTATGCGAGAAATAGTGAATTTTCCATCCCACCTAAGTTCTTTTTTGTCAAGCAGCTAAAAGTGACTTCATCAGTGACATTCACTAAATGGTCAGAAAGATGTCAGTGAAGGCACTGCCCTGACCACAAAGTTCAGGGCAGAACTGCAACATACAATTACAGATGACTGAGAAATCCTAGGTGAACACTGTTTTTCAGGCACACACTCCAGAGAGAGCCATACTTCATACCCATTAAGTAGAAGGACATAAGGGATAAATTTAGCAAGTTAAGAGTTTTCAGAGAGCAATTCAACAGCTGGCAGTATTGTAGGGATGATTATAGCACATGTCATGCTTTATAACTATGGAACCATATTAGGCTATGCCAAAGGGTCCATCTTGTCACCAATCCTGCCTCAAAGGAATGCCTAAGGAAGAGTGAAAACAGGGAGGGGATGTGTTCTAGGCCAGTATACTTTCAGCCTCCTACTGCTTCCACTTCAGAAAACTTCCCGAGTTGGATGTGACTTTGGTATGTAGTAATCTTTTTTTTTTTTTCTGTGTCTATATCCACTCATTGGACCTGTCTTAACTCTTGGCATCAGCAACTTCCTTGTCAACGAATTGGAAGCTGCCCTTCCACAGGCCTGCTGCTCAGCGCATCACTAATCTGTTTGTTTTGATTATTGCTCCCATTAGTTTTATCTGATGTGCCCTACCGCTTGTACTGGAGGAGACAAGTTTATTGGTATCCATCTTTGTCATACTGTGCATGATTTTAGACCGACATCTTTTCTCCTCTTGGGCATTTCTTTTCAAGACTGAAAAGTCACAGCCAACTCAATTATTATTTATAAGAAAGCTGTTCCATGTCTTCGGGATCATCTTTATTGCCCTTCTCCAAGCTGTTTCCACTTCTATGCATTTTTTGAGATGAGGGAATCTTTGCACAATACCCAAGATAGGGGTGAACAATGACTTTATACATACAGTGCCATGCCTTTACTAATAATCTAAAGTTTTTTTTTTTTTTTTTAAAGTAGCTAAGTCAGAATGCATTTTCAAGTTACCTTGTTGTATCCTCTCAGCTTCAAGTCCATTTTTGGGAAATGATAACTTCACTTAAGCTAATCATCAATCTGCTTATTCTCTAGTGACCATAAAAACCCTCACACTCTTTTTAATGTTGTTTTAATTGTAGTAGCCACTAGAAGCTCAAACCAAAATTAGCACTGGGGTGTTAAGTTCTGCATATACCTATAACGACAGGCAGTTCTGGCCCTGAAGGATTTATTATTTAATAAACAAGACAAAAGATGAGCAAAAGAAAATACCATCTTATTTCACACTTGGGAAACACCAGCTTTGAACTGTTCTGCCAAGAGTTCACAGGCATCTTTGGTAGAGCAAACAATGCAGTTTTCCTCATTTGCAGGCCTTGGTGAGAAGGCAAATCAACTCGCTTTCTTTCACAGCGGTGATTTTTTTAATTTAGGAATATGGACTGAATTATTATCTTGAGGCTTATGCAATAAAGCTACTAAATCACTTGTTTTGATCTACTCCTGCACAGTCAGATGAATTAGAACTCATGTAGACAGTATGACTAGGAACTTGTGAGTTACAGCGGTCACTTTCCAAGAAAAAAATGCTCAAAAGCTCTGTCAAAGACCACCCTAGCTCACCACCAAGTGAGGCTTAGAGCTACTGCAGCAAACTGAAATGATTTTAGAGGAGCTTTGAATACATCCGTTTGAAGAGACGTTCATTGTTGAAATTCTGCAACATCTGGCTAGGAGATAAATACATTTGGCTAGAAAACGAGCGCACCAGGCCTCCCTGCGCTATACACGGTAGGCAACAGAACATGGCAGCACAGCCAAAAGTCACGATAGATGCTTCAGCACAGCCATGAGGGAGATGGGTACCTGCCCTATGGATTTCATCACTCTCCCTTCCCCAATCTCAAAAGACAATACAGATGTTACAGACTGATAAACAAGGAGAACCCTTTTGATACAAGCTTCTAAATGGGTATTTTTAGAAACACACCTATTAAAGGACCCTTACTTATGTCCTAGCAGAGAAATTCCTGCATACGAAAAAGAACCTTAAATGATACAATAACAGTATTTCATATTGATACATGGCTTACAACTTAAAAGCCTTCATAAACAAGACTATGAATGAGTAAATATTCTCACCATTGTGCCAAGACGGACAGAAAACAACAGCAGCAAAGTGACTCTTCTAAAGAAACAGAAAGAACAAATGCTTGAAACATGACATAAATTTGGGGATTTTGATTTCGAGGGGCTTGAAAGGGTGTTACTTCCCAGCAGACAGACACTGCACTGGTGAAAAGGGGATATGCATTCCTGATTATAACTGTCCGACTGCATGCCTACTTGTTTGTGACACCGGAATGTAGGTTAATGTTATTATTCAATCTTGGGTTGCTGCGTTGGATTGATCTTGGCATCTGTAGCAAGATCGCATTTTGCAACTTACCAACTGCAAGAATGCAACTACATGCAACTCGTCTTTGTCCGTGGCACTCTTCGATATGCTCTTCGCAGGGCTGTATGCTTAGACCGTGCGAATAAAAACTGAAATATAGACTGTAGCAATTTCACATGATCATGTGATACTGTGATACAGGGAATTCCCATGGTATTGATTTCAACATTGATTTTAAGAACCTTTGCACACCTGGGCCCTAGTTATCTCAAGGACTGTGCTAATCTGGACTGTTAGCAGAAGGAGAGGTCATACAGGGACTCTGCTTGATTTTAGGTGGGGAGAGCAGGCATTTGCAGTGGGCATTCCCACCCTCCACCTGCAGAGCCTGAATGTGCTGCACTTCAAAACACTCAGCATACTTTTTTCTTCAAGGTTTTGGCTAAACTAGAAGATGAGTTGAGAGCTGGAAAGGATCTCTGTGATCTTTTTCTGTGATATGCATTTATTTATGAATGGGGACGAGAGTGGGGGAGATGGTGAAAGACTTTCCATTATACTAAGTGACTGCAGCGTGAAATTAAATCATACAAGAACTCAAAGGGCATAGAATAGCCACACAGATACATTTACAGTTAAAAAGAAAAAATGCTAATAAATATTTCCCCTGATCAAGTTTTCCTCTTAGGAACTTGTAGTAACCCAGCTCACAATGTGAACCATCTCTCCAGCACACACTGTACATAAAGGAGGAGTTTCCCCACACGACTTTATACTAATTACCTACAAATAGTCATACAAGAAAAACCTCAATCCACTCATGCTCTTCACAGTTGCATTAGCATTTTCGTTTCTGAAGTTCTGAGTGACATTGCTTGCTCGGAATTCATTAGTCAATCTCCCTACATAATGCATGGCAACTCACTGCTAATATGTTAGATTACACAGCGCCTTTATGCAGTGCCCAGGGCACCTTGCAGCTGCCTGCAGCTTCCCAGAAGGTTGTCCATACACCACTACAGCTGGTCCACGAATGCTTATGGATAGACCACAACAGCCTGGTGAGGCACACAGGACATTTTAAATGCATGTTTTTAGGCTACAGGAAAAATGCAGCTTTTACTCCCAGTGGAGTCACAAAGCTTCAGGACATCTAGAGAGGTGATTTGTCTGCAGGTAGGGAGATGCTTTGCATACTTAACTGTCGTGGTTTAGCCCCAGCCGGCAGCTAAGCACCACACAGCCGCTCGCTCACTCCCCCTCCCACAGTGGGGTGGAGGAGAGAATTAGGAAAAAAAACCTCGTGGGTTGAGATAAACACGGTTTAATAGGACAGAAAGAAAGAAGGAAACAACAATGATAATACCAACAAAGGAATGTACAAGAACAAGTGATGCCCAATACAGCAATTGCTCACCACCCGGCCATCGACAGCCCGTCCCCGAGCAGTGATTTCCGCCCCCGGCCAACTCCAGTTTATGTACTGGGCATGACGTCGTATGGTAGGGAATATCTCTTTGGCCAGTCTGGGTCAGCTGTCCCGGCTGTGTCCCCTCCCAGCTCCCCGTGCACCCCCAGCTTCCTTGCTAGTAGGCCAGCATGAGAAGCTGAACTGTCCTTGACTGCTCAGCAACAACCCAAAACATCAGCACATTATCAACAGTTTCTCATCCCAAATCCAAAACACAGTCTCACACTGGGTTCTGTGAAGAAAACCAGCTCTATCCTGGTTGAAACCAGGACATTAACAAAACTATTAAGATGCAGCAAAAGTTACAGGAGCCCTTCTATCTTCTAAAACACAGAAATTTCAATTATAACAGAACTTGAAATTCATAGGGATCAGTTCAGTTTGTTTACCTGTGAAGTACCACCTCTGGTCTGAGGAACAAGTAATAAGGTAATAGTATCAGAAATACTTTAGAATTGATTAGTCATGCTACTTCATCTTGCATGAGTAAGGTCAGTCTGGAGCTTGGGATGATCTTACTGAAAATGGAATTGCCCAAGAATTACTCATCAGAGGAGACTCTTAGCAGCTCCTTCCCAGGGAGTGGAAGTCAGGACTGCATTCCCGCCCCACTTCGTCCTGAGAGGCTGTTGCCAGCACCCACTTGCATGGAAACCTACATCTGTTCTCTCACCACTACCAGCTCCTGCCGCGCCTCACCTTTTCTCTCGCTGTGTGACGCCGTTGACTGGGTCTCATTTCTGTGATACGACAAATACATAACTGATAAAACCAAAACCAGAGGAATAGCGACACTGCCTATAATCACTGTCAAGGACACCAGAAAATGCAGCCAGGTGAAAGGAAGGGGAAGAACATCACACATTTATCATTTTAAGACTGACAGGGTGGTAATACGACATTCTAGGTTGATGTGCATTTTCAAAGTTAATTTTATCTGCAACTCAAGTGGGAAATGGTGGCAGTGTTCACAGAGGCACAGGGCCTTGCGGGACCAGAGTCCCATGCAGCATGTCACCAGCAGCACCTGAGATTCCCAACTCTATGTTTTTCATTCTCCATCCCTGCTACAGTACTTGATTTTTTTTGAATTATCTTCTCATGGGTCTTTGGTTCAGCTTGGCCCCTTTTCTGATCTTTTCCCCTCCCCAGTATTTAGCAGCCTTATACACAATTA
The DNA here is from genome assembly GCF_000687285.1 of Phaethon lepturus. Taxonomy (NCBI): domain Eukaryota; kingdom Metazoa; phylum Chordata; class Aves; order Phaethontiformes; family Phaethontidae; genus Phaethon; species Phaethon lepturus. The sequence continues at coordinate 6,684 of NW_010517510.1, forward strand.
TTTTCCTTACATTGTCATGTCTTCATGACCTTTCTTCTCTACACTGTTTCTCAAGAGCTCTCCTTTGATTGGCTGCCTGGTAAAGCCTTGGGTTTTCCTTGACTTTGTCTTGTGTGCAAGTCTGAACGATGACGCTTTGAAGTAACGGCTGCCTCTGTACCTGTCTGCACTAACCTAATTCTAACAATGATCATAGTTTTGAGACATGTTTTTTAGTTGTAGAACTTCAAAACAGGAATTGAAAGCTAAAAATGGTCAGATAATATCAGCTTGAACAAGAATCACCCAGAAATTAAAAGCTTCACAGAGGTAACAAGACTAAAAAAATTCCACCATTTTTTCTGATGAACAATTCTGCTGGAACCAACCTCATAATACAGAATCTCTCAGACTCCTTTCTGCTTTTTTCCAGTTTCACTGAAGAAAGGATTGCTTACCATCAGCATAGAACACCATTACTGCATCAGCTAGCAGTTGGAACGTTATGACATACTTATATGACATAATTGCATGTGACAATCATCTGAATACACAATGTCCCACCAACTGAACTAACAAGTTGTCAGATGCAAATTAACATGTGTCACATTTACAACTTAAGAACATCATTTTTGGATAATGAAATGTTTGGTGAGATACTTAAAAGCTCAGGGTAAGAATTTCTGTTAGCATTCAGAGGAGTTAGGAGTCTTAACTTTTTTTTTCCTTAACTTTTCATTTTGTCTCGGTGTTGCTCCTGCACATTTTGCTATCAGTTTGATAGTGGCAATATGAATGTAATGCTTCTTCCCAGAGGGACCACTATTCACAATTTAGAAAGGAAAACTGCTGGCCAAGTAGGATTTCTTGTGAAGCAACAGATTCTGCATAACTTTATGAACTGGGTATTTTCACCAGTTACTAAGTAGGACAACTAATCAGACGGGTACATGGGTAAGTCCAAAATTCACTGATTTTGCATGTCTTAAAAATGTACAAAATGTACATTCTGAGAAATACAAAAGCAATGAATAAGGGAAAAAATAAGCATTGATTATAAATTTGAAACATAAGAATAGTTGGTGAAAATTTGAATCAATTTAAATATGCCCAATTAAATAAGCTCAATTAAAAGCCCAGTAAGACTTCAACTCCAGCATTATTCAGTAAGTGTGGGGTATTTCAACAGTTTTTGCAAACTAGATGAAGAACTAGTGTTTGACTAGTTAAAATTTATTAAAATTAACAACCTGTCTCCATGTTCACAATAATCAGTGTGTTATGTGAAAAAGGTAACAAATGAAACTAAATGTACCAGAAGAGTTCAACAAAATCCAAAAAACCACCATCATGAAACAACTATGGACAAACAGGAAAGTCTAGATTGTAAGATTAAATTAAAAATGTAATTGGTCAAAACTCTGACCTAGGGGAAAAACATAATTGGTAATCCCAAAACTCTTAGAATGTCTAATAAAGCCAAAAAAGTGTAGAGAAACCAGTGTACTTAAAAGTGGTAGATACTAGCGTTTCTAGAGAAGTTAACTTACTGGATGTATCAAAAAATATAGTGACTTCAGTAACGGGAAATATACTGGGCAAACCAAGCAGACATATTCAGTAAACAGGGGAAAGAGCTTAATCTCATCTAGTCCACACACTAAGAAAAGAGAAGGTTTTTAACAGAAAGATAGACTTAAATAGCAGAAAGCCAGTTACGATGATTTAGGCAAGGAGTTTCTGGAAATGCAGATGAACTACGTGGCAAACCAACCAGTAAGTCCACCTGTATGCCAGCACCTGTGAGTCATGACGTAATCGCGCTCTGCTTGCTTTATAAATGAAATTGCATAATCTGTTAGATTCCTTGTGGACTATTTTTATGTTCTCCTGGAAAATTCTGTAGATTGATGGAGACAAGGTACCTCAGCAGAGGTCTGCCTGATACAAGAAAAATTCGTGTTCCTTTTCAAGAGAACAAATGTGAATAGTGCATTGACACAATGACAGACAGCAGGAGTAATATCCTACCTAGAGTCGGTAGGATTTTGGTGACACAGAAAGTGGAAAACTGTAATAAGGTGACAGGCTGGTAATAATTCAAAAGTAAAAAAGAAAGGTAATCGTTCATGACTGGAAGTTCACAATACAGGAAGATTTGTACAGACTTGGAATTTAAGCAACTAAGAGGGAAGTGGCTTCTGGTTAAACGTACACACAAATAAAAGACTAGGTATGCAAACGTAAAAAATGTTAATTAGTTTTAAAGGGGAATGGATAAGGGTAACAAATGAGAGCATTACATATAGCATATCAGGTGAGAGTTGTACAACTGTTCTGTATGCTGTCTAGCTTGCTTCTTTAAAGGAAAGCAAGCAGCTCTATTTACACACAGGAGACCCATCCCCATTGTCCAAGCAGAAAACAAACAGGGCCCTCCTTCCACGTTTCTAATCGTTTTCAGTCTCTTGCTCCTGTAAAAGGCACAATGAAGTGCACGGCAACAGAATACGAAGTGCACAACTGAAATAATGTGATTCAGAGATCCATATGGATTAGGAAGAGTAGAGAAAGAGAGGTAGGGAAATACACGTGTTCCGAAGTTTTTCAACAATTGATAAACACGCGGATAAGCAGAGAAGTCATAGACAAGTACTCATGCAGGTGGCTGCCTGGAAGCACACACAGAGTGCACGATGCGCAGCACACACTGCCCGAACGCGGGGCGGGAGGCGCTGGCACCAACCGGATACACACATCATACCTATCCCGGGGTCCTGAGGTGACATCTGGGAGAAACTCCTCTTTCAGAATTGTCATAGCCTCCTCAGTCTTCAAAGTAAGCTTGAAAAATGTACGGTGCTTGAGGACATCACTCGATCTCTTCATAGTTCTCTCCATCTGTACAGTGCCGAAGCGGGTTTGCACAATGCCTTGCTGACACTTCTTGGGAGCTTCCAGGGAGACAGAACACCAAAACCAAAGTATTTATTAATTATTGGCTGGAACAAACAAATATTTTTTCTGTTTCCCTA
>NW_010517510.1:9728-19213 GCF_000687285.1 Phaethon lepturus
GTTTTATTGTGTTATCCTAAAAGCCCATTGTAATGGGTAGTGCCAGCAAGGAAGGCAGAAGTCGAGAGCCGCAACAATTTCTCACAATTTGAGAAAATAAATCTCCAGTCTGTATTTTTATATATATTGTGTGTATCTTGGTCAACAAGGACTCTTGAGTCCTTGTGGAGTAACTGCTGTATCTCAATTACATGCCTGTAGAGATACTCATATTCTGAGATGGTTAGGCTGTTGCTAAGTATTTGGATGCATTTCAAAGGTGGGTTTAGCCTAAACACTTCCACAAATGCCATGCATAAATAGAGATACTCAGTAATTCCCTATTGTTAAAACAAGTTCCCAGATGTGAAGTGACTGGCGTCTGTGGCCGAGCATGGGCGTAAAACTCCACTGGGACAGGACCTGTGCATGCCACGGCTGTTGCCGATACGACCCTGCGTGTATTCCTTGTGTCACGATTCAGTTCCTGCTTAAACAGGCAGATAAATTAAGCAGGCTGCATTTTGAAACCAAGTCCTTCAACTTTAAGATGGGGATGCATTAAAAAAAAAAAATCTCATTTTAGTCATCTTCCAAGGTCACTGATTTCACTTGAATGACAGGCTCCAGTTGAAAGAAAAGTATCAAACTCACGAGAATTTAAAACAAAGCTGACCATCTACTATGTTGGTGGTTTAATCCCTCCACACGTGCCGACACCAGAGACAAGCCCTCCTTTCCCGTTACTCATATCATGCAAAGTAATTATTACTTGTTTAGTTGATACGCAGTGCCCTGCAGACCGAACCGCAAGTCACCAATACCTTGCTCGTTGGGGACGTTTTCCCATGTGATCCTGTGCCTATCAATAAATTTGCATTCATAATCTTTTATTCTGTGTCTCTTCCAGGGTGGTTCACACCTTTCCCTTCCTGCGGCAAGTCCTGCTCCCTGAAAAGGTACGCCCTCCACAACTGACTTTCACATTAATGCCAACCAGGGAGGGTGCAAAGGGGAAGTTGGTTGTTTCAAAAGGAAACTCAAAATTTACAAAGCAGGTGCCAATTAGCCAGACCTTAATTTTGCAAATTTATTTAGGAAAAAAAATTAACATGAGCAAATGAGAATACTTCAGTGTTACAACAGAGTATATAAATGTCTAGCAATAGTCAAATAATTTGATCTTTAAATACAAAATAACCACATGAACACCTAATATACAGGTTTCATCTGAATACATATTTATTAGATAAATATTAGGTTGTCACATCATCTAACTACATACAGTTTTGCAAGACTAAAAATCACAATTATTTTTTCTGACCAGTTTAAAGTATGAAATGATTGCATTGTACTGTACATACAATGTACAAACAAAGACAATGGCCATTTTTGCATGTTACTTCAGATTGTACTTTTTTTTTTTTAATTCTCCTCTGATCGTGATATCAAAAATTGTACAAAGTATGAATTTGGTTACAATTTTTTTTAATCCCCTTATTTTTCTTCATTATTTCTGTAGCACCCTAAAAATACACAGGTGATAGACTAGTACACATAAGCTAAATATTACATGTAGATAAAACAAAACAAAGGATCAGAGTATATTACAGAAGTGAAAGTGAAACAAATGCTGAGACTCCACAAACGCTAACAAACAGGATTCATTTTCCACATAAGATGGAGCTTCAAGCTTTTTTTTTTTCCTGCGAAATAAAAACAATGCACATTCCAAGGAAAATGAATGCGTTTCTGTTAACATGTCTCTATTTGTCATTTACATATGTACAGCTGTCCCTTGAGTCTCCGCTGCAGACATTGGCGTGTATCTGTCAGTCCTATAATAATGTCTTGGCAGCAGAACTGTAGATCTCTGTGGGTTCTTTCCCAGATGAACTTCCATAGGGAAACAATTAAAAAGTAAACAAACAAAAAAAGAATAAAAATACTACTGGAATTTCATATAATAATTAAAAGAAATGACTGTGATTACCCTATTTGCTAGGTTTTTTTTCTCTCTAAACTTTAATACGGCAGTGAACAGATAAAAAAATAACTAGATTTTCATTTTGGAGCTTTTTCATACTGACTCCACTATACAATACCTGATTTTAGCTGACAGGTAAGTTTTAAAACTGTCTCAAATGTCCAACATTTGGGTGATGGGTAAAAATTGTATTTTCTCTCTTAAGTAAGTTCTACTTGGAAACCAAACGTTTCTGTAAGCTTAAAAATGTCAACCGTCCACTTTAATTCTCTGTTACCGGACAAAGCAGATGCAAACACTGCTCCAAACATATTGCTAGTATCTATTGTTTTTGTTTTCCCTTTACGCTTTCCAACAGGTACTTTTGAATGATACATTTTAAATACTACCAGTTAGCAAAAGGTCAATCCTTAACATACCTGGTTTAAAAAACTAATGTCGTGTTTAAGAGAAAAATCATTTCAGGTGACTTAGCTGCTCAGGAATCAATGGAGCATGGAACATTAAATAGAATCAATTAAAAAACTCTGAGCAACCAGCTCCAACTAATAGTGAGAAATCTTCTTTTTTCCCAAACCTATGGCTTAAGAAACTTCCCCCCCAACAAAAAAAAACAAACTCTAAGGGCATAAAGGCAGTTTATTATTAGCTGCCCCTGCAAATGACTTCAATACCTATATAAACAATGCAGCAAAAACACAGGGGAAACTACTGTAGTAAAATGGCTACAAAACACATCTGTAACTGAAGAATGGTCTTTCCTAGGAATTGTGTGATAGCAGCACCACACCACAACCATATTACTGTGTATTACACCAAGGTATCTTTAATATTCTGCAGAGATCCTCTACAGGTTGTCAAGCCTACATAAGAAAAAAGACACTTCTAAGCAGAATAAGATATACTATACTGTTTCCCTCCCCTGCCCATCAACATCCCTAAGTGTTAGAGCACCCCAGTTTCAGAGACCGGAGCACCAGTACAGCGATATGGTACCTTACATACTTGCTGCTTGCCTCAGTGCATCTTTACCTGTTCAGACAGCTGGTCCTAGGTGTCCCGTTTCGCTTGGGCAAACGAACAACATCTCTGCCATTACCAGCCCACAGTCACCCACAGTCCGTGAACATCGGTTGGTTAGTTGGGGTTTTTTTGCCCTAGGCAATCACTTATTATTATGTTTCCACGACAGAGCTGGGCCCCGATTGTCCAGGAACTGCCTGATGTATCAATTTATTCATCACATAAACAGATATGAAATTTGGGCTAATATATCAAAAGAAAATGGGCTGGGGGGTGGGGGGAGGGAAAAAAAACCACCTAACTCCCTTATTCTGTTAAAGAACCCTCAATTTTCTTTTTTAAAAAAGGACCCATATTTTTCTTCAGACAAGGTATTTAAAAACACCAGCAAAAGTATAACTAGATCATGAAAATGTTGAATATTATCAAAGACGATACTAAAATATTCACAAAGATATTTACAATAGCAATTCTTAAAATAATTGATTTTGCATAATGAACAGCGCCTTTCTTAAAAAAACTTGAAACAGGAAAAATATAAGTGTGGGACCATCTCTACATAATATGTTTGACAGCTTCAATACTCCTACTGGAAAATAAAAGAACTAAACCGCCATTTCCTTTAATATCTACAGCAAGGTGCTGCTGACTAGCATATATATATCATGACGCATGTACAGCAGTAGTGAGAAACGTTAACAAAAAGAGCAAAATGAAACAAAACGGCAAAGAATTTACAAATATGACTTTGGTGAGGAACGCAAATCCAGAGTCGTGAGCACAGAGCATGCCATTTACAGCACTGCAAAACTAAACACAGAGGGCTAGGAAGCTATCTAGTCAAACGACAGGAACAAACGAAATTTTGCCTGGCACTTCAGTTTAAAACATATTGTGGCAAGCAAACGAAGGGTGTTTGATTGGATTTGGGATGAGGGAAAGGAGTAGGGTCAAATTTGCTTTAGTAACAAAAAGAAACGAAACCAATAACTGTACAGTGGGCAAAAGCTGAAATGTTGCACCACAAGGGCAAAGTTGGCACACATGCACTTCTTACACAGCTACTGTACATCATTTATAAGAGAGAGAAAGGGAGAGAGAGACAAAGAGCACAGAAATGGGCACAGAAGCAATAGGAAGCTCATGCAGGAGCAGCAACCACACGAGAAGCACAGATCACAGGGGCAAGACAGTGATGGTGGCAGCAGGATCTCTTGAGGGCAGTAGCAATCTACCGACAGTTACTTATTCTCCCCATGCCCGGTCCTTCAGGAGAAAGAGCTCATCCTGGCAGCCAAAGTTTAAAAAAAGAAACTGAAGAAGGAGAAAAGAAAGAGGCTGAATTATCTGTAACAGTCACAAAAACGGAACACAAAGCAAAACGATAACGAAGCTGTAAGGTGTCTGTCCAATGTCAATGCCCCTTCTCAAGCCGATTATTACAAATAGTTATGCAGTTAGTGATGTTACTCTCCCTCCATCGTGCAATGATTTCCTGGCTGCCTTCAACCCAGCTTGTCTTACTATGTATTGTGCAGTACCGGCAGTGACAGAAACGCTCGGGGCACCGAGGGCTGTAGGTGACAATCAGGAACAGTTTGGTTTGCATCCCCCTCCCTCTCCTTTCCATTCCGTATGGCATACATGGCAAAAAGATCTATTACAGCAATCTCAACAGCCGGATGTTAACGCAGCCAAAAATGGTACTGATTGGAAGCCAAAACCACAAAAAATTCCCTAAACATTACAAACTTTTTTTTTTTTTTTTTTTTTTAAATTTTTCCAGGGTGTTACCAATCTGTATGTTTGGCCAGAGGAATCCTCTGCAAAGAGGTGGTTAAGATTCCTGCGCTTGCAGAAATACCAACACCCACGGCTGCAGCCTGGAGATTCTCAGGACTCCATCACTTAGGTCGTGCTAGCTAAACTGCCGGCTCCCTCTGATGGGCCTGTACATCTTCCCTATCTTTGCCACCTGACTGTAGGATTTGTGCTTTTTTGAGCTTTGAACATGTGTTTGTTTTTCCTTTTGTGTGTAGCCAGGACAATCACTCCAACGCAAACCTGTGGTTGGAGAGGGGCAGAGGGGAGGTGGGGTGGAGGGAGATACAGTTTCAAAAAAAATGGAAGAACACGCGTTGGAAGGACACTCTGAGACGGGTCAGTTGAAGACAGTTCCATTTTGTTGCCTTTTCTTCCCTTGCCGAGATTTGTTTTTGCCAAGATACTTCACACTATGTTTATCACAGAACTCTCTCTCTAGAGGATGAACAACAAATGGGGTTTCCAATAGCTGCACAACTGTCTATGCTTCTTTGTCATGTGTAGCACGGCAGACTTGAAGATTACTGCATTTATTTATTTTTTGTGGTTTTTTTTTTTCTCCCGTCACTTTCGCAGTCTTTGAAGCTGACAAAAGCAGTTCTGAGATGAAGAAAGCAGGGAGTGCACCATTGGATCAAGTTGTGAGGTTTTTTCTTCTCTTGTGGAAAAGGAGTGTTAAGATTCCTCGCTGTGCAGCCACACGCGTGTGAACAAGTGAAAGGGATGGGAGAATACATATGGTTTCAATTGTTCTCAAAGAGAGACAGAAGGTCATCATTGCTATTGCTTGGCAAATCAGGAGGATCCAGGTACGAAAGCAGCTCATCTGGATTTGTGAGTTCTGGAAGCAGCTACGAAATATAAAGATAAAAGGAAAATTACAGGTAACAGAAACACAATTGAGAGGAAAAAAGGGATTAAACACCACACATTCCTGGAAACTGGCTTTCATATGTATATATCCAAATAAATCGGACAGCAGCAGCAGAAACCTAACACTCTAGGATGATGCAGTATCCACTGGTTTGTGAAAGTCTGTATTACTCAGTTTTCACCTGTGAATTACATTACCATCTCAGTTAGGGTTTCTCAGTCAACCTCCCCATCACAAAGTTCATCAATAATCAAAGTACATTTCCTGGCTAGCGATGCTGACAAAAACAACTCGATAAATGCTCATTATGTATGTTAGTTTCATATAAAACACTGACTAAAAACTTGAAACATGCAGTTTGAATAATACATATTTGAGCTTAAGGCAGATCAACAATGACTGGTCTACCTGACTCGCAGACATCCGCGTGACACTGCCCGAAGCTGGCATCGCTATAGAAGGAGGCAGCCCTGTCACCCCTCAGCCACCCCCTCACGCCTTTGTGCGCTGATGTAAGCTCTGGGGCAGTGAGCTGGAGCAGGGAACTCACACAGGGTTAAAACTAGCCCAGAAAGGGAAAGAAAAAAACCACAACACCCCAGAGTAAAAAAACAACCAAGAAGGAGCAGGGGGAGAGGAGTGGCAAGGCAGGTGGGCGAATCCTTGTCCCTTCTGTGGCAGTGAGCTTACAGTGGTTGGAAGTACTTACCCCGCTACAGCATTACATGCAATGCCAGACATTTTAGAGAGTCAGGGCATAACACACCCCATCCAACAGAACATGCTCTAATCTCCACAATGATTTAAAGTATCAAAAGGAATAGTTGGGGGGGGGTAAGAGTAATTTATAGTTTTATTAATACTGTGTTTCACATAGAAAATTTTGGTTTTCCCACCATCACTCAGATCCTTTTTGATCTGACAGATAGCAAGCAAATCCTAACTCCTGGGTTGTGCACCAGGCAATGTCTTCTGCTTTTTTCTGCATGTTGCCGTATCCTAGTCAAAAGTTAACGTGTCATATAAAAACAGCAGGGAAGAATTTGTAATAAACTCTCTTTATATTCCATGTTGTGTTAAAGCAAAGACAGAAAAATATGGACTGCTTTAACAAACTTAATAGTAGGTATGAGAAATTCATTTTAAGTTGTTCTGCTATAAAACTAAAAGCTTGACTGCATCACATTTAGCATGCAAATATTATATTTATATGCTTCTATTACTCCTGTGTAAATGCAGCTTCATCTTCTGATGTTATATGGATGAACGTATTTTTCAATAAGCTAAATATGAAATGCAGAAATAAGTGTATGACTTCCTAAGCATTTTGGAAAAAAATGCAACATCAAGTTTACATAAACAGAATCTCCCAGAAGGAATGTTTTTCTTAAAATACCACCTCCTTTTACTCATGGTAAAAATGCTACTGTCATAGTACGACACTAAAGATATAAGGCTTTTAAATGTATTTCACCTGCTGTCATTTTTTTTTTTTAATACCTAACACAGAAGCCCAGAAGAAAACTGCAGCCTCACCAACTGTGTAGAAAGTAAAAAATGGCTGAATTTGTCCTACAATTTTGCAACTCCATTCTTAAAAATTTAACATAACGTTTCTGAGACTCATTCTTGTATGCAGGGGCTTTTTAACTTTTTTTTTTTTTTTGAAAGGTGAAAGTTTTAGACAATATGCTCAATACCTCTGAAGATGAAGTCTTCTAAGTTTTGAAGGTGCCCTTGGCTTGCCTTGGTCAGAGGGGCCAGGCAGCACAGCCTGCCTGCTGCCCAGCTGGCATGAGGACTGGCTGGGAGTTGAGGGTGCTGCGCTGGAGCAGAGGTACAAGACATAGGAGTGCCGGGTGCTGCGAGGGCTGTGGGAGCAGAAGCTACAGGAACATGCTAGGCCTAGGGGCAGAATTTGGAGAGGTGCACCCAGGGCTCCTGACACGAGTATTCGAGAGGTCTGACCAGTCATTTGAGTCTTGCGCCTCTGCTGCCCCAGGTACATGTGCAGATCCCCCGTCTCTGTACCTATGAGGTATATCCTTCAACCTAAGTTAAACCTTAGACTGCATCGCATCGAAGTCCTAAAGAATTAATGTGACTATGTCAGTAGGGAGCGGACCAAGTTGCCCACAGCAGAGTTCCCCGTTTGGTTTGCTGCACAGGACTTTATTCAGACTGGTTCCACGACACAGCCACTGAAAATTAAACCCATTATAATAATTCATCTGATCATGATTCAGCTCACAGATATTTCAAAGAACTGTATTCCCCAGACTGTACAGCACTTGCCTTCTCATTTAGCTAAGACCATTTCAGCCTCCCATTAAGAATCCAGCACGTCTCCATCAGTGATTAACTGTGGTACTGTGATAAATGTACAGGTTTGTCTACTTTGCTTTTCACCAAGGAATGAGTGCATGACCCATAACAGCATACTTGATGTTGCTTAAATATTTGAAGGAAAAAAATGACATTTTCATTTCACCCATTAATATTGCTCATATGGGGTCCTTAAGGGTTTAGACCTCCAATTGCCACGTGAACTATCATTCCCGAAGTGTGTGCATGTGACCGTGTTGTGTGAAACAGCAGCACTCTAGTTCAGATAGAATTTACTCCGCTGAGCACTGTTCCTGTAACTGGACCACCCATCCCTTGCCCAACCCCTTCCCTGCCCTCTGCGAGGCCACCTGCCCACACAGCACTCCTGTGTGACAGGGAAGACCTAAGTATACAGCAACAGTAAATACAGACAGGAATCCGAGCCACAGAGGTGAACACTTCTCCAAGAAAATTACACTGCGCAGCAGCAGACTTTGGAACAGACAGAAGATACACATATGGGAACGCACAACTCAAACGAAAATCCAATCCTAGTGCTAAGGAATTTATATTTTGGGAAGTAGGTGGTTAACCAGGGAGATGCCTCAGATAATTCAGTTCCAAATGGATGGTAGAGATGGAAAGTTACTTTTGACTGAAAACTAGGTTTATCTTTGCTTAGTTGTGAGCTGCCTCCCATAGTGGCTAAGGAGGCAGAAGACATCCTTGTGGTTTATCATCCTGTGTGGAGTACTGGGAGGAAGAGCTTGTGCTGCTGAGCTACCTGCACGAGCAGCTATGGATGGGCACAGCCTGCTTTTAGCAGCAGGGAGGGTGCTGCAGGGCGGGTCAGCACATCCCCCTCCCACTGGCCAGGGCACGGTGCGGGGCTCAGTGTGCGGCCCGCTTGGCACGGCTCCGCCACAGTCAGAACCGCACACAGCTGCGCCCTTCCTCCTAGTCAGGCACTGCGATGGCTTCAGGGCCTAGATGAGCACATGGGAGCCCCCGTCCAGCGATGACGAGGCGGGAGGCAGGAGATGGCTCCCAGCCCGGTGCCTGAACTGCTGTCTGAAGAAATGCCTGCCTTGGTGCTGGGAAGAGCCTATAGCTCGCGCGCCATGCAGCTGCTCAAACCAGAACTGTTCTCCCAGCAAGCCAGGACTGCCCTGTCACCTTGGCTGCAGCACCTGCGCCCATGTACCAAAGCATGAAAGGATGGCATGTGCTGTGGAAGCGGCTGCCCGTCCCCGTGCCCTCCCCGCCCTCCCACCGCGATGCGAAGCACACGCTATGGCAGGCAGATGATAGTATGACACAGACTTACATCCAGCGAGGGCTCCGGCATGTCGGGTGCTCCCTGTCCACCAGCCTGACCCTCTAAGGCTGAGGAGGGATTAAAGGTCAGGTCACTGTGTGGATGGTTGCTAGAAGCGGCCGGGGGTGGCTGCCGGGACTGCTGGGTAGGAG
>NW_010517510.1:19249-42606 GCF_000687285.1 Phaethon lepturus
GGTGAGGGACGTACAAACCTTGCTGCATGGAAGTATGGGACTGATCAGTGCTGCCGGGATGAGGGATCTGCGGAGGAGGAAAAAAGCAGGAAAAGAAAGTGAGGCCACAAGGTACAGTGCTCGCAGTGCCTGACTCTGTAACTGCATGTTACAAAAAGAAATAACTTAAATAAATTTTAGAAAAAGACACACACAACAAAACAAAAACAAAAACAAAAACAAACCACAAACCAAAACACAACCCCAAAACCCAAAGAAATAAATAAAAAAGTGCAATCGGAAAAGAAAACTCCATATCCCAATGCTGGAGGAAGTGCTTCAGCTTTTTGAAGGGAATCTGCGAGGGGGAAATAAACACATTGGATTTGTGCTGTTGGTTTGCTTCCTTGTGATGTGGGAAACTGCGCTTGAAGATGCAGTATACTGAACTCCAAAGAGGAGGGAAAATTATGGCTGTTGCTCAGCACTAGCAAGGCAGATGCTTTTGCCCTAAAAAATTCCATGAATGAATGGAGAATTTGTTGAATAACAATCCCTACACCAGGAAGCTGATTAACTGTGAAAATGCATCATTTCTGCTCAGCCCCTTTATTGGGTGGCGTCCTGACACCATTGCCTGTTCGTGTTTCAGCTCATTACAAACCTTTTGCAAGCACCAGCCTTTCCCCACTCCTCCCCTCCTTTTCTTTTCAGGATGCAACACCCCTTTTTAAGGGCAAAAGATTCTCCTTGCTGATATTGACGGGTTCCGATGGGTGACAGAAAACCCAAGCAGGCTCAGTTGGTGAGCTCCCAACCTGTCAGCAGAGCTGCTGTAGGTGGCTGCATAGCTGCTGACTGCAAAGTACAACGCGTTAGCTTGAAGTAAGCTAATGATCACACTTCTGTTTTGCGTTCATGCCGTGGCGAAGTTCTCTAGCAAAAGCTTAGTATTTTTTGTGTTTTCCATGGGGAATGGACTACCAAACCACATGCATCTTCCAAACCCTATTATGGAAGAATGTGTGAAAAGCCTTTCTCACATGACAGAGAAGCAACAAAAATGCACAAGCCCAATTCCTCCTTCTGCTGCATGTCACATTTAATGCTAGTGGATTCTTTGGGGCTTGACCTGGGTGCCATGAGAAAGAAGTGTCTGAATGCTTCAGAATCATATGGCTTATGTTAACTGGGTATATGGAGAAGCAAAACATGTAAACGTTTTTTGAGGAATGCTACATATTGTCACAAAGTGGAGCTGAAATAAAAGAACAGATACATACAACAGCATGAAATTCATCCAGCCAAGCAAACAGAAACCAGCGAAGTGCTATGTCAGCATTGACCCTTTCATATCACAGTAAACTGCAAGGTTATTTTAACCTTAGTCTTCAGTTTTGGAAAGCAAAAGGGAGGTTATTACAAAACTTAATTTTAAATGTTCCCACAAAATAAAAAAAAAAATTACAGAAACAAGCATTTAAAAAATACATTTCACCACTCTTACGAAAACTAAAACCTGAATACTGATCCATTGGGACAGTCAGACTCTGCTACATCAAGGTCCTTTTCAATACTTTGGTAGTATGAAGGTTGGTGGATTGCAGGATTATATCTGCAACACTGCATTTGGGCCTCTTTCCCATATGAGAGTTTAAAGTAACTGTTAAAAAGTGCTGATACATACTCTTCTCTCCATTAGGGTCACAGTTTGACTACTTGAAAAGTATTCTGCAACATGTTGTTGTTACCTAAGGGGTAAACTTGTACAAAACCTGCCCACAGAACACACCGTAATGTAAATGAATCTGCAGCCTAAAAACTTTGCAGTGAAAACCTTTGAGTGAAAGTACATGTCTATCCAAATAGTACTGTTTCCTTCTTCATTCATTGAGGACATGTGCAACAGAAAGTGTGGAAATTAAGAAAGCTTAATAATAACAAAAATTGAAAAGCAATTTAAGACAGTGTTGCGAAAGTTCGAAAACAGTTTCCGGAAAAAAACCAAACCAAAACAGGATTATCTTGAATAGCCTTGTAAATATATCCCTGAATGCACAAAACAAGAGTCATACTGGCATATTTATATCAATAGTTATTTAAACCAAGAGGCATTCATATGTTCTCAGACATATTTCAAAACTCCACCAGCCTACCTGTGAGAAAGCAAAATGCTCAGGACTTCAACATTTCTCTACTTGCACTCAGCTAACTAACTAATGGCAAGTTTGCCATGGTGCAAAAACGTTCTAAGCAATACACTTTGTGTATGTTCAGTTTGCATCTGCAACTCCCATGATTTTATTTTAAAAACACTAACCCACACTATGAACACAGCGAGTCTAACAAAGTTGCCTTTGCTTACACAGCAAGGTAATTCCAGCATTGTTTTTAGGAGCGTCAACTTTGGCACTCTTAAAGCATTTACAGTCTATAAAAGCAAAGCTTATAGCAGACACAAGTACATCTTCAGCTTAGTAGCACAAAACAGCACAACTCTCTATGAGCCCAACAGGGGCCTCTACAAGTGCCACGATGTACAGCTGTAGAGAAACAGGACCTGCCAGCTGCAGAACAATATTCCTTTAATCTCAGGAGAAAATTGATAGTGCGAAAAAACCACATTAGCAGGTTAAGTTGATGGTTTATGTCTCTCTCTCTCTCCATTACTGGGGTCATAGTTTTACGAACTCTTTTGCTGGGTTAACTGGCAGAACCACTAAAGATGCCATCCTGCTCTGCTGCTGTTCTTGGCCACTGTTCCCATGCATGCTTTGTCATCAGGTGCATCCTTGCAGACATGCAGCTGGGGAGCTGACACAGATCAAAGCTAAACTTCCCCCCACTCCTGCTCTGAATTAGTTTTCAATCACATCTGTACCCAGATCCAGATTACTTCATGGCTGCAGTAACACTTGTGCTGGTGAAACAGACAGGAAAAGTGACAATAGAAACAACAGCGATGCCTTTTTACAGTGGCACTGGCTCACATCACCTCACTGTCTATATGAAACTATGGCTCGTTCAGCCATTGCTCAGTCATATACCGCTACTTACACTGCAATAAGCGCTAAGCTAGAGCTAACTCTGAGTCCACCTTTGTCTAAAACTTGCTTACCATTTCTGAAAACAAACATGATGCGATTGTGGCAGCTATTTTGTAGCAATATTGCACCGACATAGAAGTGTCTGTTCTATAGTTCTCACAACACTTTACACTGGGGAAAAGGTATTACTTCCAGGCACATTTCAGGTCTTCATTTTTTCTTCTTCCACAGGAGCAGAACAGCAGTACTGAGAGAAGGTAGTTCTGATGATCCAGCCCGGGTTACCCAGCCTGACCTACTCTGGGCAAACACATCTGCATTTCCTGGAGTGACCTACGGAGTATGCCTGGAGGGATCAACTTTCTCTGCCTACCATTATATAAGGGCCACCACATAAATCTTCATAACGGGAAAATTAGGAACTTCCCCAGGAGCATTCAGCTCTGGTTAGAAATAGGTCTAAAAGGACCAAACATCTGATCCTGACTCACCTTGTAAACACGAAACAGTCAAAGTGAATAGTAGATGAAAACAAAGTACATCTTAAACATGTAAAAAGGAAAGACAGAAAGCCAGACAACAGCACAGGCAACATTTTAAAACCTTAGTTCAATTACGCAATGTGATTTATAGTTATTGTCGTACAGAGATGTCTGTCCAAAGACATTCAGCTACCCAATTTAGTTATGTGTTAATGGCATGCATTTCTCTAAAAGTAGTAATTTTAAAGCTGCGTTTCTTGAGTGTCTGCTACAGACAAACAGTTCATTTTTGACAGAGAAGAAAGAAAGAAGGATAAAAAGAGAGAAAGAGGAAAGCAGAGACTGTAATACTGAAAAAGTTGTGTGGGAGCACTAACAATCCTCAAATGTGGCCTGAAGACTATGTGGCTACGTTGACAAGGTCAATCTAATTCCCTTGTGCTAACAGACCTGAGAACTGATCCTCATTAGAGAAAATCAGCCATTGACATAAACTAGGTGGAACCTGCTTTAGCGCCGCTTCCTGTTCCCAAACAGTATAGCTTGCACATCACGAAAGATGAGGGAGAGGTGAGGCAAAGGTTTACGTTAATTGCCAGCTATCATAAGCAAGTACCAGATTTGCTACAGACTGGCCCGCGGAACCAAAAATCTATTAACATTTGCCCAAATACCCTCTTACAGCTCTGGAACATGCATAGCCTTGTGCAACTTTCACCTTTGCTATCATCTGTAAGCAGTCCCATTTTCAGAAAGCCCCAGATTCTTCACTTTCATATTCTACCACTTCGTAACTTACGACATCAGAAATTTCACTGGGGCAACTGCTACAGCAAAGATATACCAGTCAAACGGTCAAAGTCAAGAGGTAGGTGTCAGGTAATGGGAGGCAAAGAGTAATTCTCTGTGGCTTTGATTCAAAGGAAAGCATCTGTGAGTAGTTCAGGTTAGCAGTATTTCCCCTTGCTACTATCTTCTAATACTGCATGGTTGGTTCTGATGCAGATAATTCAGACTGGCTCTTTAAGCTGGGTATGTGGAATTTGCCAACATAAAATTAAGTTTACAGTGTGTTTGTTCTGTCCTTTATTAGCCTGTAAAGTGGTAAAGTCGTTACGGTTTCTGGACTCTTCCTTTGCAGACAGTCTTGTTACTTGGGCATTCTCCAAGCTATGCTAAGAACTCTCTCTCCACTCTCTTCCTATTTCTCACCATCCTCCTTGGAAAACCCACTGCCAGCTCGAGGAGACATTGACTGAGTAGGCTTCTGCTGAGCATCTGCTACCAGATTTCCTCATTACATTCTGAAATTGTACTTTCTAGTATTCACTAAAGACATGGCACAGATGACTTGTCAAGTTAAACATCCTTCCTGTGCAGTAACAGCACACTATAAAGCCCCTGCCCTGTAACTTAAATGAACATAAAAGGATGTATACACCCCCCCTGCCCTGAGTTAAAATAGATGACTAGCCATGCCTAAGAGCTAAATGCTGCCGGTAGCTTTTCTATCACCTAGCTGCTGCAGTACTGCATTTTCTGGAGATTACATATAGAGCAAGCTGCTTTTCCAATGTGCAGTTCTGCCTCCTCTGAGACCTGAGGAACCTCCATTCTTTAGTCTCTTATACCGATACGCTCTCAGACCAGTGGCAGCATCTCTCCTCAAAATCTAGAGGCTTGTCCTATTCCCAACAGCTTAAAGGTGCCTTTCATGCTACTTGGGTAGAATTCCCCATCAAAACGCTTTGATGAAAATCTTGCCCTCAGGGACAAAGCCAGGGAAGATACTGCCCCTGCTTTGAAGTCTGTCGATGTCTTGCTGTCTGCCGAAGATGGATATTCACAGACCCTGCTGGCCTAGGGAATGAATTCTAGTTTTTTTCAGGGTGTCAGAGCAAAGCACAATGATTAACACAAGCACACTGAGCCAGCTTGTCTCTTTCAGATAAACAAACTTAAATGACAATTCAAAAAGCTTCAAAATGCTTCTCCAAAAACTCGAAAAGGCCAGAAACTAAAAATGGTGGTTTTGGCATTTCTTAGGACTGCTCTATTTCAGAAACTTCCGAAGTGCGGAATCCACAAAAAGTAAAAGCAGTTCACAAGGCACATCCGTTAGCTGGATGAGAGCTCCTTACCCCCACAAAGGAAATTCTACGTCCACAGCACCATTACTTACAGATTCCTGCATGGGGTGACTGAGAGGTTTGTCGAGAGCTGCCATGCTGCTCGGCATGTCTGGGGGATGTGACAGCTGTGGCCCATGCATGAAGTCATTCATAGACGTGCCACCAGGATTCCCGTGTGGGAAGTCAAAATTGCCATGACCTTGGTAACTGTTGCCTAAAAGAGAAACAGAAGTGATACGAAAGAAATTATTTGTTTCCCAACATTGATGTCTCAGAGTGTCTTGTAAAAAAAGCGGTGCAGCATGGCATCCTCCCTGCACAGCACAGGGCAACTGAAATGCTTAACATGAGTGCCCCCCACTGCTGGAGTCCCTGAAATCCACCTAACTGCAGCCTGAAATGATGTTCTCCAAAGCACCAAAATTTAACACCAATTCGTAATGAATTATCTGGATTTACCCCCACAGATTTACCATCTAGCAACAAGCCTGGAGTCCCCTGCTCATCTGCAGGACAAGTACTGTATGACCCGATCATACAGTAAAGCAGTATGTTTTGATTCATCCCACCTCAGCCCAGTGATCTTCACTTGAATTCTAAACCAATAATGTATCCCAATACAGGGATTTTACTGTACATATTTTTTCTGTCCAGATCTCTCTGTTAACGCTTCCAACTGAGATACCAACTCTGGCGACTTATTTGCTATGAACAGCAAAAATTGAACTAAAGCCACTCAGCTATTTTGTATAAGCAACTGAATTGGATGATACCGAGTTCTGAAATAATAGAATAACTTTGGAGCTTCCAAGGAGAGCCTGCAGTTCTCAGCTGAAGTACAGCAGCCTTAAATGTTCAAGTTCAAGAAGGGAGTTTGACAAACTGAAGTAGCTGCATCATTTGCTCTTCAGCACAGCTTCACAAGCCGAAGTTTAATCTCAGAGGAATAGAAGTCATTAGCCATGTAAGAGTATTTCTCAAAGAAGCCAGGACTTTGATCTATCATGTAAATACTGCAGAGCCTTACTAATTCTCATTTTGTTAATCTGCAAACTGGATGACTCTCACAGAATGTAGCTGGTCTTGCCTTGCTTCTCAGGAAAGATTTAATAGCAGGGAGCTGGAATAAGGTCTTGTATTACTGAGTACTTGTTATATTTGCAAATTAACACTTCAGCATGCTTACTGTCAAACCCAAATAAACAAATATAAACCACGGTAGTAACACTACTACTACTTTGCTCTGGAGTACTGTTAATCAGAGGACATTACCTAATTCTAAACATAAAGTTTCAGTGCACATATTGACGGAGAATGAAGATGCAAGGCAGTATGCCCAGGGACTTGCAGCCATGCAGCAGCACATCCTTCTCTGGGGCATCAGTTGTGCCACATGCTGAGGGATAGACCTATACAGACATTTAGGATAATCTGGTGCTCTGCACTGATATGCCTATTGCAGGGGAAAGAGGAGAGTGTGCGTTTCACCTGCCATTGATGAGTCAGGCCTCCAAGAAGCAATGACTACCTCTGCTACAGGATCCACAGGGGAAGGCAGGGAACTAACAGTCTAGGCAGCAATTGTTATACAAACCCTGAACTCCACTTTACGTGACTACCCTGTCCATTCCTAATTATGTGCGAGAAAGATGATGAAGAATAGATGGCTCTGTTCTCATGCTCTGACTGCACTTCACTCCTACTAAACGAGTGAAAAATTTGTGATTCAGTGCTCTTGGCTTTGTTATAGTAATCATTCATCTGTTTGAAAACCTAAAAAGTTTTATCATCTGTCATCAGTTTTGCAGTCATTGGAGCAAATTAACCATATTTTGCATGCAATCTATATTTTTCTTCAAACGCCTGCAAAAAGCACATATATCACCTTGTAATCAATTTGGGGATTCTGATGGTGTGAACAGTTGGTCTTTTCCCAGAGCTGAACTGAGTCATATCATATTACTTGCAAAAGAAACAGTCTCTGGTTTCATATTTTCAGAATTGTCACTATAATTGAGTTATTCACAATATACCATTTGAAAACGTATCTCCACTGCCTGTATTTAGTTTCCGGTTTCTCAGTCTGGCAGCACAGGGGTAGAGGAACTCAAGTAACTGTCTAATGCAAAGGTGTTTGCAAAGCAGTTAGAATCTCTTTAGAAGTCATCCACTTTCTGTGTGGCCTACCAAATGTCACCCACCTGGCCACAAGTTAAACTTGGTGGCCCAAGCAGCACGGGTAAGGTTCTGTACTTTGTAAGTTCTGTAGCACTAGGAGCCCTCACTTGAATGAGAGGGGAACAGAAGGAAAATGGACAGAAAAAATGAGGAAAGATGTATATTGTGGCAGGCCATGAATACATAGGGTAACACACAATGTTTCTTGATTCAAGGAGGGTTGCATGGCAACAAATATGACAAGCACCAATTTCCTTACTAAATGTATTTTCCTCTAAGCAGATGAATTTTAAACAAAAAGACCGATGCAAAATTTCAGCCATGTAATTTGCTTTCCTTATGCATCTCCCTGAGAAGATGCACTGACATACCTGAATCACAAAGCCGACTGAACCACTGACCTTTAGAGTGACCACCTGGGTGCACAAAGCTGTAAAACTAACCTTGGTTACCATATTCAGTGGAGTTGTTGCCTCCTGGAGGAGGGGGTAAGGATGGGTAAGGTGATGGGCCAGGACCCAAAGCTGCAATCATCTCCATCACATTTGGCATGATCATCTGGCTTGGACTCATGGTCTTAAATCTTTTTGAGGGAATGCCATCTGGGTCATCTTTGATGTGAATATCTGACTTTATAGGGACTGGCCTCCAACTGCAAGTTGGATCAATGGTAACTTCTTCAAACTCTGAGCTGTAAAATAATATGAAAAATTTAGCATATTAATTGATTTATTTTTTTAAAATCAATTCTGCTCAAGTTTCCGTAAGAATCTGCATGGTAACAAGTGTTCTGAAATGCTCTAGTGTAATACAACCTCAAGATCTTTCACTTCTCAACTGTGCGCCAAAAACAAGTTTTAAAAAAGGCAACTGTTGAGAGCACATTTCTGTGTTTATCCACACAGTGAAACCCAAACATATCTATGTGGTTTGCCACATGTGAATCAGAGCGACTACTTGTAAATACGAGAAAGCATTTTTAATCCCCCATTCTCACTCTTCCCTCTGCTTCATTGGTGAGGCTGTCATCAAGAGAGAACCCAAACTAGTTCTATAAAGTAGATGGAACCTGATTCACTGTACCAGTAGCTCCACCAAGGAGCCAAAAAATAGAACATTCAAGTTCAATCACTAAGACCTACTTTGGTGTGACTACCTCAGTATTCATTAATGTATCTCCTAATTGCTTAGTCTTGGATATCAGAAATGAGGAAATTCACTTACTTCTGTATAGCGTTCAGAATACCCCACATATACTGGTCAACCTCCAAGCCTTCCAGCAGAGCAGTTTTACTAAAAAGCAAAAAAAAAAACCTCAAAATTCATGTTAGAATATCACTACACGTGTAAAAGAGGGATGGAAGAGGGATACGTTAGTGATGAAATCAGCAGACTAGGATCCACCAACTTCCTCTCTGTAACACATAATTCATGAATGATTTGGGGCAGTTTTAGTTCTACATCTGCATTACCAGGATAATAGTATTCCACATCAAATAGATGAGCTAAGGATTCATCTACTTGTGTGTATCGACAAACTGTTCGTATCCTTTAAATAATTTTAGTGAAATATATTGTGATTTTAGAGGCTTTTTGAACATAGCAGATCTCTCCTGTGAACATCAGCTAGCACTATTTTTTTTGAGCTACACAGTAATATGGCTTCAAAGTAACTACATATTATAGCTATTTTACTTAAGATCAGCACAGATGGGGACAGAACGAAACAGAAATGATTTATTTACGCAGGCACTTCAATCTGAATGCAGGTGCTCATACTCAGATAAACGGGACAAAAATTTTGGCCTGGATGTCTGAATACAGAAATTAAGACGACATGCAATTCTTGTGGTATTTTTAGCCTAACTTAGAAGATACAAAAGATTCAGGTAGTTCAGAGGAAATACCTCCAGTTTAGGATGCATATCAATCACGGATAGTCATCGAAACAGGCTCGTCTCGAGTCTGCAATGTCCACAGAAGCAGATAGAATGGACAATTGCCACTCCTGTTTATACTTAACATTGGCTGGTGCAGCAGGGGTTGGACTGGAGACTTGCAGAGGTAAAATACAAGCTGCTACAGCTACAGCTGCCTGAACTAAAGAGCCCTGGCTCCTCAGCTGAGGCTGGAACAAACTTGTAACCCTGCACACTGAGCACAGTAGGTTACAGATACTGAACTGGCCTGCAGATGTTCTGCGATTCTTTCTGCCCAGTTAAATCGAAGAATGGGCAGCCTCTAACCACTTCAAAGCTTTTTATTCCATTTATTCTGCAGTATACTAGCTCTCTGGTCAAAACATAAGGCTGAAATTATGCCAAGTATCCCGCTTTTCCTTTAAGCAATCACCCTCAACTTTTGCTCCTCGGAAATCTTTTCTCTTTTTTAACATCAGTCTTAAACTCTGGACCAGAATCCTTCCTGCTTTCTACTCTCACTTTAATTTGCACTTGATGTTGACTTTGACCTTGGAGGATCCAACTTCATTTCCTACCTAATTACTGGGAAACATTGCAGTCTTCAAAATTCTTCCTCTCCTTGAACACTGCCATTAACTGCATATTTACGTGACTCAAAGCACAGCACCCGAGACAGTTATTTGGCATACATACTTAATCTTCAGCTGGATGCTGAACACGTTAGTATCTACATGTTTGAAGTTCTTTAATTTGGGCATTACAACATCAAAATTATACAAAAATAACTCCAGAATAGGCTATCTGTTCAATTGCCATGGTATGTGTTGTTGTCTGGTAGTTGCTTATAACTTCATAATCTAGGGGAAGACAAACTCCCAGTTCATTTGTTTATGTAGATATCTGTCTGATCAATGTAAATATTTGATCTTCTTTTGAACTCTACACAACCCACTGATAGCCTGTAATGAGAGCTCGCAGATCATGTATTTTATGAGAAAATATCTCTTATCGGTTTTTAAATTTCTAATAATTCAGGGTGTTCCCTCCATTTATGAAATATTGCAAGAATTCTTGTTGGACTTTATGCTATTAGGTAAATGTAATATATACACCTTATTTCCTAGCACTTCCTTTTTCTCCCCTCCATGACCTTAAATACGATCTGAATTTGGCCAAATTGTGTACAACTGCATTTCATGTAGTATGGTTGCACTTACTTGCATACCGGACACCTCCAAGTTCCCCTTTCACAGTTCAGTTGCAAGTAAGATTCCAGATCAAAGCACTAGGTATCAGAAAGAAACAAAGGAGGAAAAAAAAGAAAAAAAAAAAGGAAATAAAGGGGAAATACTGTATTAGCTGAATCAGTTGCACAAAAAACTGCCACAAAAAAAGCCTACTAGCACTGAAAACTAATCCAAATAGCTTACTTTCTCCCTCCACATTAAACATATAAATAGTTAATTATTTAGGTTGACAGACACAAAGAAATCTCATTTCATTAGGCTCTGTTATACGATAACCAAGCTAAAAGTACTGTAACAACACATGGCTGAGGGAACATTGCCAGGCCACTGGCATCTACTCACTTGTACATGCTTGCAATCGTGACCCCTTGCTGGGAGCTGAATCCGCCGGAATGTGATCGGACACTTCAGAGACACTTTAATAGCAGTTTGCTCTACTCCATCTTCTCCATTTAGTGTTGCGTTGCCAGAGGAAGCTGCTACGCTACTGAAGTTCCTCTTTACTGTTTAGGAAGAAGGTATGTGTATGTGTGAGAAAACACAACTGTGCTGTAAGATCTAAGGTAGAAATCTGAAAGACCAACACTTCAACCTTTAAGGGCCAGTTTAATGGACAATTTATCCAGACAGGTGTATTCTGTGTTATTTAGAACATTCTCCTGAACAGACAAACCATCACACACGTGCATATCAGCTATACCCTCAACCAAACGAAGTACCATACAAGCACTTAAAGCAGCCCTAAATAAATAAAGAATAATCTTTCTACACAGGGATTTTAGTGAAGTCAAAAACAGATGTCGGGGAAAATCCAGAGAGGTTCTCCTGGAATGGGAGAGTACTCTCTGGGAACTAAGCTTGTGTCCTTGGTACTTTGTTACCTCCACCCAAATAGCCCTCAACATTTGAGGATACTGAGGATTTAATCTAGACACATGATGTTCTGGAAATTCCTGACAAGTACAGCTTCAGGTTTTCAATAAGCAAGTAAATCTTGTGTAGAAAGAGCTTATCACAACTGAACATAGGCATTCTGGAAAGTCATCACCCAGACAAAATGAAAACTCACTCTTGGTGATACAATGTTCCGCTGGGAGGAGGCGTTTCTTTAGTAGACCTTGAAGTACAGAGCGAACTGAGGGTCGGTGTACTAACTGCAACACGAACAAGTGTGACTGAAAGAAAACGCATTTTGTTACCAAGAGAACCAAACACACAGGGTAAATACACTGCTGAACATAGCTGCATTCTTCCCTTGGACACGTGGCTTCCGTAAGAGCCTGATGCTTAAATATGAAAGCTGGTTCTGCTCTGCTGTGCACATGCAGAATATCCCTAAGGGAGCACGGTATGTTGTTCCCTGCTCCAGGAGCGTTAACATATACAAGGGCTTTAAAAAAAAGTAAAGATGTTCTGTGTTTTCTCCCTCCTTAATACTCAGAATACATAGAGCTGACATATTCATCTCTGACATCAGGGTTTATTTTTAAAACCCTGGATTCTTTGACACTGTCTAGCCTACCTGCCTGCCCTCAGACTACGTTGAAGTTGCAAAACCGATTTGCTGCTGACATGCCTGGAAGCAGCTGAATCTTCATCCCCAACACAGAGCTCGTTGTGGATTCACAGGATGCTGCGCCAGCTCTTAGCCACCAGATAAATGACATTATGCAGAGAGACATCAGTGTGAAGTAAAGCAAAATAGGTGGATGGCTTCTTGTCAAAGTGCCTCACACTGCGACCTTGGGAGAGGTAACAGCTTCCTTTTTTGTCAGTGACAACAGAACAGTCAAAAGCTCAGACCACAGCTGTGCAACAGCCTGCATTAAAAATCAGTACTTGTCCCTAACAGTAACCAAATCATGGAAAAGGAAAAAGGGGAAAGTTGCATGGTCTAGACTGCATCATGGAATATTAGTTTTTAAACTGAAAAGCTATATGAAAAATCATCACCACCACCAATGATTATGGTGTTGATGTTCTCATGTCAAACCAAACACAGTTTAATACCCTAAGTAAATGAAATTAGTATCGCACAACAGTCTGCATCGCAATGATCTACATTTTTAGCTGCCTTGTTACACAGGCACACACTGAATAGGTAGGAGATCAAACTCCTTTCCTCCCCTAGACCACAAGACTTTTCAGAGACACTGGAAGGACACATTACATTCTGCAGTAATTCAGCAGCAAAAATTTCCACATTAGCACTCTGTGTCAACATCATCAACAAGCACCTTACCAGAAAAATGCAAGGAAAAAAATAAGAGTAAGGCTCTTGCAGCTAAGGCAACATTTGCAAACTGTACTGAATAGCAAACTCAGCATCAGCAGCTGCAGCCGTGAGCTCGGTGTACTTACACAACAACATGCTGTGACTGTAATTTGAATCGTGTTTCTTCCTGGCTGGCAGACGTGCTTTAGGTGCAGAGGTTTATGAGATGTCTTGTTGTCACCACGTTCAATGGTAAGTGGGGTTGCATTAACGCTGACCTGGACTGAAGCTGGCCAGTTTGTGTTCATTTGTCTGTCTTCATGGTGATAGCACTTGAACTGTAATTCCAAGTCAGACCTGTACAACAACCAATAAATCTTCTTTTAACTTTGCTTTCACATTGCAGAGGGTAGGTCGTTTTGATGCTAGGAACACTTTTTCTTTATCTGTCAGACTATTTTTCTAGAATTATTGCCAGTAAAGGATATAACATACTTTCTTCATAAAAGCCCTTAACAGAAGCAAGTCATGATGAATTAATGATGCAAGCTTGCCATGAATTGTTGTTAATATTTTACACTTATGAAGCACTTTCCAAGGGAACATCTTAAACCACTTTGCAAAACTAAACCATGGAATGATCCTGCAAAATGAAAAATGTTAACATCAAGTAGGTCCTTCCTGTGTGTTAAGAGTTAAGTACAACAAAGTGATACACTGCAGTATTGCGGGTTGTGCTGAAGACTTTGGATTCTTCACTACTTCAGAACATTTAAAAGAGCCTTTGAATGAACACTTGTCAGACAAAATACCGGTACACCTAATCCTGCCATGGAACAGGTAAATCAACTAAGAGAAAGTGACCCTCGTATATACCCCCCACCCAGTGTTTTTGTGATTCCAAATTAACATAACTGTGAATTAAATTAACATAGCTGTGGATTAAGTGTACCCAATTTAGACCTTTCAGAACATGAATTCCTCCCACCTCTCCAACAGTAACTTCCACACACTATATAGCTTCTCAAAAATTAGTTTTATAACACCTCCAAAAAAGGAAGAGGCTGAGATTAAGTTAATCACAAATTAAGTGGGTAGAGACTATGACTTCTGTTTCATATACGGATGTTAACCTTGTGTTAGGAATGAGTAATCTGAAGAACAAATTTAAAAGAACATGAAGAACTAAACTGAAATGTCAGGATTCGGCTGTTCATGACAGCAAAAGACAGCTGAATGTTTATCTTGTATGCTTGAAAATCTAGGTGCTCATTTCTTCATCCTGCCTGAAGGAAGATATCTTTGCAAGATCCATGAGGAACAGCTCATTCAGGAAACCATCACCTTAACTGCCATTTTCCTTATCCAAAACCAGGGATTTCAGTTCTGACTTAACATCATCTTTTCTGGATTCCAAAACACTGGATTAGCACTGGATAAAAATATGTTTTTTGTTTTTTTTTTTTAAAGAAAGTTATAGAATACGAATGACCTGACCTTTCAACATAATCCATCTATATTGAGTCTTTCCAGGCTTTTTTCAATATTTTGTTAATAATTTTTTGAAAGCCCTCCCTGCAAGATCCACTGGAAATTCTCACCTCATGAGAACGCACCCCAGTCACCAAAACCTGGACGGAAGCAAGGCTTGGTATCTCTGATATAAAAACCAAGCAGAGTAAGAGTGTTCCCGAGGACTCTGAGCAGGCCTGCTGAATGTCACAGAGCGGTGACAGAGCTCAGGAGATCCTCATGTTCTTAGCATGCAGTGTCTCCACTGTGGGATGCTATTAATAACTGAGCAGTGCTAAGACTGAACCAGCTTCAAGGCGACATTTTCCCTGCCTTCAACCTTTCTGTTTCTTGTAACCATGAAAAGTTCCCAGCGGGGAGAAAAATAGTTGCATTGCTATTCATTATGTGTGTACACATGAGAGGTTTTGCCGAATATTTTAACTGGCAGACAAATATTAAGAATTGGCTCAATTCCACCATTCTCTATAAATCCGAAATCCATCCACACATGTGACTAATTCATTTTTCTGGAATCCATCCAGCCCTGAGTTAAATGTGAAATGACTTCATTACAGGACCATCCATTCTCCCCACTATTAACAAGCTTTTCAAAACAGCAGACCAGAGCACAGTTTACCTCCGAGTCTTCATTAAAATAAGTTTAAATAAAGGGTATGTGTTTGGTGAGCTAAGGAAGAAAGAAAAAACCAGATATTAAGAAACAGCCTCATGCCTCAGTGCAGCACTATAAATCTACTGAATGAGCCAGCACAATTCCCAGTAGTGATTACTTATTAATAAGAACCGGCAAATAACTGCCAAAACTCCCTCTGCTGCGAGTACTCCACAATAATGAAATGCAGGTAAGCAATAACTGACCTCAAAGTTAGGTGTTAATTATTGGATGTGGTCTGCCTGCAATCTCCCTCCCTTCCAACCCCAGGCTACCTCAGTGTAGCCGGACACTGTGGCAGCAAGGACTCCTGCGTCCCGCATCAAGCCTCAGCTTTAGAGCCAGCATCCACCCCAGGGGCAGCGAACTGAGCGGGAACTGAGTGCACCCCTCTACCCAGCTCACGCCGTCCACACCATGAAAATAGATGTCTCAAGTGGATTCCAGTGAACGGGGAGAAGATCTTCACAGGGGAAAAAAGGTGAAGCTACAAGTTATCACTCCCAATTAAGATCAGGGGATACGTGGTCCAGGCTCGGGAAGAAACTGAAAGTGAGGCAGGCAAAACAGAAAATGTGCTTAAGATGCTGCATTTTACCATCGCAGCTGCTACCCCTGTGAAACTACCTCCATACAAGATCCTGAGCAACTAACCAGCCCCCAGAGCGCACAGAGACAGGCTCAAACCACGTAATTAGCAGCCACGATAAACATTGAGATGCTTTCTGAGAAAAGCAGAACGAGGAAACAGAATTATTCCATGGTATTCGAAAATACATGAATAAAAAAATAAAGCTGCCATTTGATCTAAAGCCTTTCCATGAGCATGGTGGAATCAGGACATAACCTGGAATCACTTATGCAAACCTACATTAAATGCACGAAAGTACCATTCCTCTGTGCTGGAAAGTAGCACTCGCTGTAAGTGAAAAGCAGAAGCCTTTATAAGTGGAAAGCTATGCTCCGGTATTTCTGACCTGTTCTTACTAGGGAGTTGTAGGAGAGGGGGAATTTAGCAAGTTAGTTTTTAGAGTTTGGAGGATTTAAGCACTTGTCTTTCCAAATGATTTTACCAAGCCTCTAAATCAGGTCCTTCATTAGTGTGTTATTTTTCATTATCAGATACTCTGCACCATTTCATTTAAGCATAAACTGTGACAGCCCTGCATAGTTACTCCTGCAACTAACATTTCACAGGCCACAAAGCACCTAGGAATTCAGAGTCTCCCAAATGGAAGTTTGTGCTGGTGTCGGTCATGCACATCCTACATCCGTTCCACGCAGGGCAGAAAGGATAGAACAGTTGCAGTGATTTTTTTCAAACACTGCATACCATACGCTATCACCAAGTAGACGCAACACAGATCAGGAAACATTTTAGAATGTGTTGTCTCTGGAAAGTGACAGGTGAGAGTATCTGTGAGTTTAAAGAGCATTTTTCCTACTTAGGCCACAATCTTGAAACAGAAATTCATGGCAAACCTAAATGAAAGTCACCTGGCCTGCCACTCCTCCATCACTGGGTGCAAGACTTCCTTGCCGAGAGGCTGAGCTTACCTCCACATCAGCGTCTGATGAACAGTTGGCCGTAAGTGAAAGACATGGTTACTGACTGCCAGGTTGTGTTCCAGACGGAAGGGCTCAAGTACAACACCATCTCTCACGGGAAACGTCAGACGCAGCTCATCATTGTGGTTGGCTGGGATCGAAGAGGGAGAGAAAGCGTGAACTTTCCCTTTAGCATCTGCAGTGCAATAATAATGTGTATATTTATACAGAATAGTAACAAATGGCACAGTGATCTGCTACTGGATTTAATTTAGCAGGTTCATACACACAAAAAAGAAAATCACAAGTAACTACATCATCTAACTGACACAAGTGACAGAGCTCAAGTTGACAGCGATGGCAAACCAAAGTCTTCTATTCTCCCACCCTTAACTTTAGGACCTTTGCATTCCGGCCACAAACAGAAACCAGGTATGGCAAGAATTCCTGGTTTTTATTACTGGGTAGGTTGTGTGTCCTGGCTTACTCTGTCGGCAGAAGACTGACAACAAGTATCTTAATTATGGCAAACTGTGATAATGCTTATTTTCCCCACTTTGAACTGGGACCAACATTACCCAATTAGTTCCAACAGTTTCATCATCTGAAACTATCCAATGACCAAAGATCTGGTCTCATAAAAAGAGGTTTTGTGGTAAATTACAGCTGATCTACAAAGTCCAAATATCTTTAAATGCTGTGTTCTTGCCCAAATTATACTGCAGGCCACCTTCTTCTACTTCATTTTTTGGCTATCCTGAGCTCCAAACACCAGTTGCAAAGTGCTAATGCAGCAGCAGTTATTTTACAGAAAACATAAAGTTTCTCCCAGTTCCCTAGTAAATGATATCTCCTATTGTTCATCAGTCACTTCAAAACCTCAAATATCTTGTGCTAGTACTCAGCCAGAGCAATCTTGTTATTCCTGCCCTGTTCCCAGCCAAACGTAGCTGTGATGTTGAGTGGCTTTGAAAGGAACATGTATCAATTTTTGGCATACTACTGAATATTCTTAAGAAGCCTGTATGGATCACAATAGAGACACCACAATAAATATTCACATTTTACGCTGTTCTGCAGTGTTGTTCAATGAATGGCTTTGCCCTTGAACAGAACAGACCACAATGAAAGTTCATACAATAAACAAGCCACCAAGCGCACATAACACAACCCAAAATCAAGTATTTTATCCTCAGGAAGTGCATCAAAGGAATACTTCAGGAGTAAAATCCTTACAAGTTTAACCTGGGAGAACTTTTCTGATACTCTGTTTTAGGAGGGGATAGCAATCTTTCTCTTTCCTGTCCACTGGCTCTAGAGAGCCTGAGCTGCGCATACCACCTATCACAACTTAGCGATCAGAGCTAGTTTCCACACTCTGAAATGTATGTGGCAGAGAACAGAGAGACAATAAAGTGACTGTGGGGGCATTCTGTTTGCTACTCACTTGGAGGTGGTGGTAAAGCATTGATATTTGGTTTAATGTCAGGTGGGAATGGTGGTTTGACATCCTGGTTAGGTGACAGGTATGGAGGAATATTGCTCCCTGGAGTCATAGGTGGCGTGGGGTTTCCTGGAACAGGTGAATGAGGGTAATTTGCCACAGGTACAGGCCTTGATGGCTAGAAAATAAACAACATCACATTGTTATTGCAGTCTGAAAATACGAATAATGAGCCTTGTGAACTGCACTGCTACCAAACAACAAAGACCGCAAACAAGGTAGGGAGGCCCCTGTCTCCGGAACGACAAGAAACCACAGGACGTCCCATGAGACCTTCGGGGAAGAGGCAGACTAGGATAGCAAAGCAGGAACTGAAACCAGCAGACCAGCCAGCTTAATTCAGGCAATGACCAGATATAAGCAAGGCTGCCAAGAGGCTTATCACGTTCCTCTGAACGCTCTCTTTCCAAAACCAACCAGCCATTCACTTCAATTTTTCCACATCACCCAAACCCAGCCTTTGTATGTCTTTGGCTTCCTCCCAAAATAGTCGCAGTGCACAAAAGCCGACATGAATAACAAAATCCAAAGACATGCAATTAGAATGTCTGTGTCCCTTTTACTTCCACCTATCCTCTCTTCCACCCCGGTCCAACTCATCTACTCAGAGTGAAAGCTCTGGGGGTCAGGAGATGTCTTTTATTCTGTGTACCTACAATTTGATTCTGTTCTTAGTTTGCTGCTGAATAAGACAAGGTAAGAGTAAAAGGATAGTTAAGTATAAATAGCAGCTATAGTATTAAAACACCATTGGTTTTACTTTCTCGTAATTAAGGGGATGGTTGCAGTTAACGGACTAAATGAGTAACAGTGATGCAAAGGAAGCTGACACTGAACAAAACTGCAATTGCACGGCACTCTCTTGTAATAGCTCATGTACACACACGAGTGTCAGAAGATCAAAATCTTTACAGACAGCCAAAGTATCAGGACTTCAAATCTCATTCTGTATCTAAATGCTATGCGGCCAGCCTAGGATACTCTAAAAGTACTTAAGAAGAGAGCTGCATTCTGAAATCTGAAGCATTTACATTTCCAGCCATCTTTGCTTTTTTCTCTAACACATACAGTTACTATCTCCACAATCACTACAATCCAAAGGTTCAGGTCCTGTCTGTGGAAAGCTGGTATTTTTCCCCTAGCCAGGATATCCCCCCACTTCCCGCCTTAACAATGTCTCTTATTTTCTAACTGTTTCCAGAATGGTCAATATTTGAATACAAAATAGGGGATGCATTGGAAGGACCACAGATTCCCTATTAGAACTATTCTGTAAACAAAAAAATTAAAACCCATCTAAAATAAACACATGTAAAATGTATTAAAAACCCTGTCACTTCAAAATGTCACAGAGGTCTTCTGCTGTTATTTTAGCACAAGCGACTGCACTGGAATTACACTAGTTCAGGATGTATCTCCTCCGTGTGTTCTTCCTGGCAGTGTACTGCAAAAGCTGCCCCGATGCAACAGGTATTCCTTTGGGTACCACAGTGGACAGCTTGGCTGCACATACAACAGCTACTCTATGGTAAAGGGGTTTGTTTTCCTTTTTTTTTTTTTTTTTCTTTTTTTTTTCTCCAATGGTGTTTTCTGTGTGAATCACACCAGAACAATTCCAGGTCAACACCAATGTGCAACTTAGATTCCTTCCATCTACATTCAAAATCAGAATGTAGTCCAGAGACTTCAACAGCTAATGCTCCAAAAGCAGGTCAGACCATCGATGGTCCTCCCCATTTTTATACTCACTGGAATACCTGTGTGCAAAAGATCACTTTTGTGTGCACTTCAAAGATGTCAAACCTCAGCAGGCCCTCAGTACAAACTCCATTTGGAGAATACAAGTGTTCAAGATGTATCCATAAAACAGGTTTTAGGCAACATTTTAACAATTCTAATTCTTGCCCAAAACAAGCAGTATAGAGAGAGAAGAAGGAGAAAAGGGGAGGGAGAGGTCAGAGAAAGTCACACAAACTTCAGTTCAAAGATGAATTCTACAGCTGGAACAGCTTTTAACTTTGGGCTGGCTTAATCCAACAGTGACCACTGTAGGTCTGAAACTGGGATGCTGCAAATGTGGAACCTGTTTATTACAAATTTCCAAAGCTGTATTCTTGCAGGGTGCCATGAATAGGTGAAAATATTACACCTGAATCCCACCAGATACTTCTTTTTACATGCTTTTTTTTAAAGTGAAACCAATGCTTTCTTGTAAAAGCCTCTAATGAGCTGCAGTAACATTCAATTTTCTTTATGAACTGCTCTGAAGTTACAATGCAACTTGGCTGATTTGACTTCATTCTGTGATACCCAAAACATTAGTAAAAAACACTGTGGGTTTTTTTGTCTCTTTCCTTTAATTACATAACTTCATTCATAAAAGTCTACCAGAATGCAACAAGATACTCTAGAAACTCTTACCTTGTAATACTGCCCCATGTTGACCGTTGGAGGAGGGTACTGCCCTGTGTTTTGCTGGCTTGGCATCCTCTGTCCAGGATAGTTGGGAGATGTAAGGGGTCTTGGAGGGTTGGGAGTGGGGTACTGACCAGGCTGGTTTGGAAACTGGCTATTTGGTCCATACTGCTGGTTTCCATAATTCGGCTATTTCATGACAGAGATGAAAGAAGACAAAGATCTGTTTCATGCAAGCAGCTGTCTCGAATTGATTATTAGCATACATTCAATAATGGAATCAAAACAAACAAACAAACAAACCCTCCAGGTGAATACTCCTCAACCTAGTGCCACCCACGCCTAAACCAGGGCTG
Organism: Phaethon lepturus; assembly: GCF_000687285.1. NCBI lineage: Eukaryota > Metazoa > Chordata > Aves > Phaethontiformes > Phaethontidae > Phaethon > Phaethon lepturus. The sequence goes on from NW_010517510.1 coordinate 40,463, forward strand.
GAGGTGAATACTCACTCAAACACATGAAAGTGCTGCAAACCAAAGCAGGGTAAGAATAACCATGGACCTTAACACACACATAGACTCAGCCTTGCAGCGTGTTTGAAGAAACCAGAATTACAAACAGATGCAATGTTCAGAAAATATCTGTGGTTTTTGCAAGTGCTACTAGCCCCATCCCTGGGGCTCCTTTTCCAGGTGGAGAATGAAAGCACAAAAAGAAAAAGTAACATTAAAAAAAAACAGACCCTGGAATGGGCAAAGAATAGAAGTTGTGTTGCCCATGTCTGTCTTCTCAACACAACATATGCTAGAGTGTTTAGCAATACCCTAACAACTAAAGAGAAGCTATTACTGGTCATGAACACCTTGCCAGTGCTAGCTAGTACTGTACTGCAGTTTTGGAATCAAAGTAATGAAAACTGGAATTTTAAAGGTAATAAAATGTCAATTTGAAAAATTAACCAATGAATAAGACGTTTCCATAAATTAAGCTTTCAAAAAAAATCAACAAGCATCTACAGGATCTGCAGAATTCCAGACCAGCAAGCATGTGACATTTAGGACACTGTTTAGCATTGATTTCTTGGGAACTTGATCATATTCACTTACAATGAAAAACCTGCTTCTGAAGCAGCAAAAAGGTATTTACAGTCTTCCTTAAAATATGAAATCTGAAGGTAAACATTATCTGAACAAGCCACATTCTACGATTTCTTAGCTTAATTGTAGAGTAAGCGGCAGTATTTACAGAGTGAAAAGCCTTCTCACAGAAGTAACTCCTGCAAAAGCACATTACACTTAAAATTTCTGGGTTTTGGTTTTTTTTTTTTAATTAAAAAAAAAGTTTGCAGATCAGGAAAGAAATGTAGCTCAATAATAAATGTTTGCTATATCTTCTGCATATCATGGTACTCTCTGCTGTATGTTATCTATAAACTCTTACTACCATTATTATGGTCAGGCCAACATCAAAATATTCAGAGCTCTATACCTGGAGTTATAGCTGTTGTTGTAGTCTCAGTTTAATACAGAATTTTACCTGGAAATTGTCTCTGAAGCTAGTAACTCGTGGCTATTTGTAAAGACATTTAGGTGCATATAGATGCTGAGAGAGAGCTGGTGAAATTGTCAAAAGCATCTATGGCCCAGTTCACATCAATCTGAATGGTAAAATGCACTGGCGCTTTTTAAAAAAAAAAGTCAGAAAAGCTCATCTGTCTACGTCTTCGGTTGTCTAAATTTCTTTAAAATTTTGACCTTAAGTGTTTTGCCCAAGGTCATAATACAAGTCAACGGCAATGTAGTTTTGTCTACAAAGTCACTCAGATCTCCTGTAACAGCATGGGAACTCAGACAGAAATACCACACTCCAAATAAACTTATATTAGATAAATGCTGACACAGAGGGATTTGAGTTCAACGTGATTTACATTCATCTCAGTGCCTATGAAAATCAAGCCTCAAGAAGTTTGGAAAGCAAGTGGTCTTTAAAATAAATGTTATTACTACTGGTGTTTATACAACGTATGCCCTGTATTTCTTTAGAACAATAAAACCATCCAAGAAAATGCAGATCACATATGTATTGGGCTCAAGTGAAGTATTTCACCTTCAACTTCTCTTTTAAGTTGTCATGTTAAATAAACCCACTCCTGTGAAAGAAGTCTGCTTAAGGTCTATGAATTCACCATCTAGCATGACAATCTCAAAATGACATTTTGAGGGCTCAGACGGTTTTGGGCCTCTCTTGGTTTTAATGACTGTCATCTTGACTAACATAGCAAGGGCCGACCTGAATACTTGAGAAGCTAAAAAGGAAGAGCTGCTGCCACTCGTATTTTAACGGCAGTATTCCTATCAAGGCTGGAACAAAGATGTACTATTGTACAGGGATGCACGCCACGCATTACACAGCATGTTGCAACTTTCAGTCAAAATAACAGTGTATGCAAAACAGAATTTATTTTATTACCTCTCCTGGGTACGGTCTCTTTATGCCTTGTATAGGCAAAGACTGGGGCCGTGGGCCTGGGTAGGCTTGCTGAGGCATCCTCTGCCCATGGGTGCTGAAGGGACTCATTCCAGGAGGCCGAGGCTGGTTCATGCCCATGGGTGGCCCACTCATGCTGGAAGGTGTCATT
>NW_010517510.1:42637-44945 GCF_000687285.1 Phaethon lepturus
CATGCTTGCTGGGTTCATGTTGCCTGGCATAGAAGCAGGGCCACGAGGACCAGGCTGGTTCATAAACTGGTTGTTGTAAGCCTGAGTTGGACCCATCTGGAAAGAGGAACAAACCTTCAACGGAAGAAGAAGAAAAAAAAAAAAAGAATAAAATGCGACATGCATTTAAAAATGGGAGGAGGGAGCTGAACATGCTTTTGGGGAAGGGAAGAAGGGAGGGAAAAAGGGGAGGATTTATGTCGCATTTTCCTTCAATGTTCTCCGACATTTGATGGGAAGCGATGTTATTTATAACAAAAGTTCCATTGCAATTGTAAGAAGGCGTTAAGAGAGAAAGACATAAGTCTAAGGTGAGCAATTAAATTGTTTCAGTTGGCTAGTCTATTACTGTCAGGTAACAGGTCAGGAAGTTGGCTGTGTAAACACAGCCCAACACAATGAATTCTAAGACACCGTGCTTCTTTACAACAGCTGGCATACAGGCCCATATACTTCAAAACTCAGAGAGGTAAAAAAAGCAAAGGAGGAAAAAACCTGAATTGATCAAACCCTTGTTTATTTTAAGAAAAAAATTATTACATGAAATCATGACATGTTGGAGGCTCTGGATCACCAGAAATGCATGTCTCACATAGCTGTTTTCAGACATCATTAATAAAAAACGGTATCTTTTCTACTCTTGTTTCCTTGTTTGAAGGGAAAAACAACAACCAACCAACTGTAGTTGGCAAAATAGTTACCCAAGCGGTAAAAAACCTATTCCAAGATTCTGGAACATTTTACCGGGTCCTCAAATTTAGAGGTTCACAGGGCTGGCAAAGGCAGCAATAATATATTATGTCAGACGGAGCTGTAACTTTGGGTAATCTTCAAATTTTTTTTGAGGGACAAAAATACACTTCAGGCAAGATTTATTGGGAAAAACATGGGAGACCGACTCATACCCACATACACACATTCCAGCAGTTTCTCATAAGCATTTGTAACCATGCTCATGCACAAAGAAAGAAAAAAAAATAAAAAAAGTAGGCACCCTAATAAACAGGGGAGTAAGAAGGTCAGCCCAATTCCCTGTAATGGTCCAGATCAGGCAGGTATGAAGATGTAAGGGTCACTCTCTTACCGGTCCATACTGGTTCATGTCCTTATTCTGTGTCTCCTGAAGGGCTGCCACAGTGGCTGGAGCCGTAGCTGTTGCTGGTGCCGCTGGCCGCAAAAAAAGCTGCAGCTGGCTGGGTGAAATCAGCTGGCGGCCTCGTGTGGGGGGGGATCCCCATTCCTGCGGGGGTATTCGGGCCTCCAGGGTAACTAACAGGGAAGAAAAGAAAAACAGAAAGAGAGAGAGAGATTGAGAATGAAGACATGCCTGGTGGATTTTGTTTTCCATGTCAGTGTGATCCTCATCTGGAACTGTTCCAAAACCACGTATCAACGCCTAATGAAAGCCAGCAGGACGGGGAATTAGGTGTGTACAGGAGATCTAAGCGTTGCTCAGGTGCAACAGTCACAGGGCTGCCACCGGGATTGCAAGGCACCACCATCACTTGTTTCAGGGGCAGTGAACTGCTTTGCGCCTCTGCAGCTTACTGTGAAGTTGAACTGAAATCCTGAAAGTCAATGCTGCTCCATTTCCCAGCAGCATAGGGGCAGACTGCACAGCAGCATGAACAGAGAGCTTCCTCCACTACAGCGCGTTCATCTGCCTCAGTGGTGATTTATGCCAAGCACCCCCGACACTGTAAAAGCAGTCCTCCCTGAACCTCAGCAGAAAGGCCAGGAGAGACTCAATGCAATCAGCTGTACTGGATCCCACACAACGTATTTTTCAGTTCCTACCTGTCTCTCTTATTGATCATAAGATAAATTAAGCTAAACCATGCCTTTCTCACTTCAAGTCATCAACTATCTTTATAAATATGAGCCAGTATACTGTACCCATTTTAGAGATGTTAATACAAAGGTAAGGAAACTTTCTGACTTGTTCCAGGTCACTCAGAAGATCAGTGGTGGAGATGAAAGGAAAGACAAGTTCCCTGAGTCCCAGGCTTATATTCTTCACACTAGACTGACTGTGCTAACAACCCTTTCAGCAGGCTTTGCAGAGGGACCCTAAGTAGTGGTTTCAGTTAAGTGCACTTACCACCCTTGTTTACAAAGCATAGACACAGAAAGTTAAAATGTAACAAATCCCAGGCTATTAGTTTTGGCTTATTTCACTAATGCAGCATTTACCTCTCCGAAATAAATCTACAGCTTGACCATCTCTCTTAACAAACAGCTTTACCCCCAATTCTTTTCAAATTCCTGC
>NW_010517510.1:44976-56068 GCF_000687285.1 Phaethon lepturus
TCTTTGGGCAGAAATACCCCATCACATAGGAACCTGCTTTGCCTAATACTCAAGCTTATTCCTCCATACGCACGTAGAAATTATACCATCAATACCTTTCACATCCTGGCCTTATTAAATGTTAATCATTCCTAAGCCTGTGGTCTGTTTAACAATCTCTCTTAATTAAAACTTTATTTGGGGGGTCTATTAGAGCTAATTGATTGACCTAAGCCATTCCCATTTGCTGTGATGAATTTCATTGCAGTTTGGGTAGCTGATTTCCGAAGCTGTAAAAGCAGTATGCGCTTCAGTTAACCAGCATCAAACAGCTACTGAGACTTTACGTAATTAAAATAAGCCCATGACACTTTTGCCAGGTCACTAAAACAAGCTTCATCAACTATTTACATCCGTTTTCCACCTCACACAAGTAAATCTTACCTGCCACCAAAGCCTCCACTTCCGGGATAATTGGGTCGCCCATACATGCCCTGCTGTAGGTACGGCTGAGTGGAGCCTGCCTTGGCTGAAAATTGTTGCTGCTGCCCAGCAAACTGAGGGGAATTGATTCCGGGGTTGCTGGTAGTCATCCCAGAAGCCATGGGATTTCCTGCTGGGTTCATAGGGTTATTAGCATTTGCCATTGGATTTCCCAGCACCTGTGAGCAGAAACATGAGAATAAGGGGCTGTACCTTGAAGTACATGCAGCAAATTAGGTTGATCTTGGAAACCTGGAACCGATAAATTACAATATAACCACCCTGTACTCTGAACTCTAACCAACATACACCTTGTTGATATCTAGGTGCACATTCCTGGTGATTTCTCCTTTTCCATTTTCAAACAGATTTTCTGATCCCTAATTATCCTTCACAGGATATTTTTAACTAGATGGAACCCAAACTAACACATTTATGAAAAAAAATTACAATAACGACCTGCTAGAACCATGTTCTGTAGGCGACAAATTAATCCGATTAAGAGGAAGTACATGCTTTTTCTTTTTTTTTTTTTTATTTAGGACTTCAAAATAGCTTGCAAATATTCAGTCTCATTGGCATACTATAAAGGGTGTTACAGATGCAAAAACTGAAAGAATATATTTCAGTGTCTTAACCTGTTCTGGAATGTAACTCCCTCTAAAGTGTACAGAAGTCTGTCGGTTGTTTTTTATCGCTTCTTAGAAAAAGAGTCCTCTGTTCTGTTTTTAAAAGGACTTGGTTTGCTTGTTTGAAGCATTTTTTTTTTTCCCAACTGAACCAAAATTGCTTTGATTTCCGTTGAGATGTAGGTATGGCTGTTTGTGGATCACCTGCAAGGACATCTGTCTCCTACTTGAGAAGAAATTTAGTGGTCGTGATTTTTGCAGAAGACCAAGTCATCAGCTTTGGGAATTTGTGCAAGGGAATTGGTGAACCCAGCTTATTTCTTTCCCTTGGGGAGCATGAAGACTTACAGGAAACACTGTCATTCACTTCAGTCTGCTCCCAAGAGCTACAACTAAGCTTCACGTTTCAGAGTTTCTCTCTTTCCTTGCAATGATTCCGAAGTAGCGTTTTCTTCTTTTTACCAAAGCACTTTTTCTCTTTTATTGCACATTCTTCTGAGGTATCATGAAGAGTTCATGTTAAATTACAGTGTTCTTATGATAGAACAAAGCTCTGAGTCTTTATCCCCCCTCCCTGCCCCTTCATTTTGCCTTTTTAAGTGTGAAAGATTTTCACAGGAGACTGTATTTCCATTTTCTGGCCAATGCATAGACCTACCTGTTTACTCAGGTGTTTCTCTCCCAGATGGGATACCTTTTCTTTTAAGGTGTTGAAAAGAAATCAACAATAATAAATGATGTTATAGGTCCCGTAACTGTTTTGTCTCTATTTTTTGAAGAAAGATTTTGCCACCACCAGTACTTACATAACTGCCATGTGAGTATCTATATGATATGGCTCCTGAATGATTTTTTTTTCAAATGGCACAATACATAACAATTTTGTTTTTAATTTTCTGACCAAAATTAAAGTAATTAAAAAACCCCAGAAAATTCTGTATGGGATCTAATGTCACTTGATTTGAAAAAGGTAGAAAAGACAAGTTAGATTTATGTACCATTTGAACTCATTAAAGACGGTGATGTGTTCAGAGCACTTCATCCATGGTGTAAGAAAAGGCTAGACTGTCTGAGAGCTTGATTTGTGCCACATCCCTTGGAGGGCACACTGTCACAAGTAACTGGCGTCTCCTGCCTTAAAGTTGATGCTTTTTTGCATAGCATAATTCAATATATATTATAGAAGAAAAAGAGGTAAGAGTGGAGAGAACTGAATGAAAATCCTGTAAGTATGGCTCTCACTTGGAAGCCAGGAGCTCATGCTTTTGCTCCAATGCGTATTGAAATATTTTTGCTAAGTAAGGCAGTATTAACAGGAGAGGTTGATAAGAGAACAGCCTATAGCAGGTAGTCAGCACCTCAGCATAGGGGCAGGCTTGGCACTAGACTTCACCAGCCCACAAGTACGACACAACCCTGGGTAAAATCAACAATAACTGTCATTTGGTGACTCTAGCTAGAAATTTTATTTTTCAATAAAACAACTCTTCAAATTCAATCTGAAATTCCCAAGAGGTTTGGGATTACTCCAAAATCATGCTTTTAGTGTTGAAACCATACAATGCGAAATACATGCTAAATCAAGCCTGACGTTTGCATGCAGCTAAAGGAGTTAACTGACTCGAGCTCTCAGACGCCTCCTTTCTGATGCCACAAAAGTGGAGATGACTGGGAAAAAAATAAGCAGCATGTACAACAAAAGAGAACACAGACACTGTTATCGATCCCAAAAGGATTTTCCAAAAAGCTTTCCATTTTGCAAACATTAGTGAAAACCCGTATGACAGGGGACTGAGCATAAAAATGAAGCTTACCTGGCTTTGAGAGGTGTTAGTCACACCCCATACTGTGGTGACCACCGATAAAGAGCCTGGAGGCTGGTTGGTATTTTGCTGCCAGGGAACAGAATCGTAAGGGAAAGACCCATCACTGCAAAAACAAATGTTGAGGAGGGTAAGATTTTGGTAGTTTAAACAGTGGCAAGTTGCTAGCGGGAACAAAGGGATTAACACCTGACATTACCTTAACTTCCCACCCCTCCTTCCATTATTGGCCTAGTATTCTCAGAGGCATAAAGTTTAACAGCAACTTGATCATATCAAAACCACACAGAACTAATGAATTCCTTAACTATATTGAAGCACAGGGCTTTTACCATAAAGGTCTGTTACCAACGAAAGTAGAAATAAACTCAGGGGCACAGTTTCAAAAAAGGACACTAAGCAAGTTGCTCTGAAGCATTTATTTTTTGCAATCCACCTCAAGCTCTTCAACAATCACTGCTTCAGCTGCCTCATATCAATTCAATTAGATTTTGAGACCAGACTGCAGCTCCACTGTCGGCACTGGGTCCCCAAATGGCCAGAAAATCCTTTAAAGGAATAGCAGTTCAACATCATTTTGAAAAGTAAATTGAAATTCAGATAGTGTTCTCCCACACGATGGATAAGCTGCATGCCAAAAACAGTATTAGCTAATCAGCATTCTAGAAAATCAACTGCAGATATACAACACATCTTTCAGATAAATATGTGGATGAGAGGATTGGGTTTTTCCACTACCTTTGTCCACAGACACAAGCAAACATTCCTTACAGTTCTTTTCATACAAAAGCATTAGTGGCTTCAAAATGAACACACGATAGGTACGCAGCTAGTGTAATTAATGAAACATATTAAATCCAGTGAAAGTAACTATTAATCCCAACACTGTAAAACATATCCCACTTGAAATTTGCTCATTCTGATACTATTAACTTGTAAATTAGATTTCTATTTGCATATATGTACACATAGACACATGTGATCTTTCCTCAATTAGATATATATACACACCATTTATTACACACACACTGCGCTCTCATTTTCAAATGCCAATGACTTGTATTTTAAACCAAGAACTACATTTTTGCCTGGAATTACTGGACTTCTATACAGGGCTGCCTTGCCTAAAAAATCCATACAGGCTCTACGAGCCCTGCATCCATGTGCTTCAAAGCCTGCACCGTAAGGGCCACACAACCAACTCATACAAGACGTGGTGAGACAACAAACCTGCCCGAGTCCTAGAAGGGGCTCTGTGGCAGAGCAGGGAGCTGACCCTCCCATGTCCCCCCTGACAGGACTCCAGGCTTGGAGCACTTCTTCCTTCCTTGTGTGCTGTGAGCCAAAATCAAGGACTACCTAGGCGCTCATTCTTTAGCCTGTTCATAACACCTAGAGGAAATCATTTAAGAATGGGAATTACATTGCACAAAGAAGTGTGCACACATGTGATAAAAACTGCGTATGTCCCAGGTAACCAATAATCTAATAACAGCAACAGCAAACGTGTAAGGTAAAATGAAACAGTGAATACACTTTACAAACAACCGGGAAATTTCAAACAAATTCCAGAATATGCTGTGCCAGCACAGCACTGTATTAGAACATAACTGTGAATTTAAACTGACTTCTTTGTTTCAAAATACCCAAATTGAATTAAGCAATAAAATCACAGAAAAATATTAGAATATTAAATTAGGGAAAAGAATAATTTCCCCTAACAAATAATTAGGGAAAATTAATGGAAAATAGTCATTCTCTATAAGATGCTTGACATGTTATGTTTACATCGACAGCATCTATATAGAACAATGTGTGAATAAGGGCCTATTTAACACCTTGCAATCAGTAAGTCCTCCTAGCCCATTTAAAAAAATAGTATTTTCCCTTAGAAGGCTGAAAATCTCCCCCCTCTCATTCAGAGGCGCAGACAATGGCTTCAGTGACTAATATTTGCAAGTGACACAATGCTTCAGCAAGTCCCCTCCGCCAGCGTGGAGACAAATGATGACTAACACAGAATTTCTGACTGCTATGAAGCTTTCCTCTTTTTTCCGGCTCTGAATGATGCCTCCTACTTTACTTCCTTCTCTGACTGTTTTTGATGATGTCTGCTCTGTGATTTGCTTGGTTATTTATGGCACATATGAGTGTTTGTATACTTCAACGACTACAAAGAAGCTCTCTCCATGACATATGCAGCTAAAGGACTCACTGGAGCTGTTCCTCTCTATTCCCCACTGATGTGCTGCGGACAGGTAATAAAACCTGAGGGACAAGGCAAATATTTTGCAAGCATATGAGTAAATAAGAAGGGTAATGAGACAGGGATCAAATCACAGCATCACTGAAGGTTCTTCCAACGCAAATATGCTGTACGGTTTGTACGCATACTCAAACTTTGAGCTAGCGATACCTTAGCCTGATGTTAAGAAGTTACAACCATTTCTTCACTTTCTTTGCCTCCAAAGCATGTTTCTCTAACCCGTTCTTCTCCTTTTCAGTACACGTAAGAGATTTCATGTATTACTCATCCGCACTTTCCAATGGTAGAATCGGAGCATTTGTTTAGTGGAAGGCTGCACTGGGTTCTCAAAGACTATACAATCACTTCATCTAATTACAAAGAAGAGTAAATTGCTCAATTTTTACTGTATTACAGTTAAAACGGGTGACACTTCAAGAAACCATATTCTTGACATACGATGGAAGCCTCCAGCACAGGACCCAGCATAACACATGAAAGTTCAAAAAAAAAAAAAAAAAAAAAGACCAGGTTGAGAATATTCATTGCACACATTGAATCATGTGACTATTACATTATCCAACACAGGACTTAGCTCCAAATTGCAGACGTCAGTGTAAGAAATTACGGTAGGCGACACTGAAATAGTGATGGATGTGCCTCATGGAACATCAATTTATACACCCTAATTTACACTTACTGTGCTAGATCTCACTTCACTCAAACTTCACTTTAGTTACCCCAATGAGAAATACACGGCATTCTTGTGGTTTGCATTGCCCAGCATGTTACTCTGGCCCATCACCAATTACGTGCATGTTTGAGTATGACTTTTGCCATACTGGATACAATACCCAACCTTCCTCCACCGTGTGAAGGCTTCTTTGGTTTCAAGCAGCAGGAGATGCTGAAACACGTGCCACTCAACTGAAGGATTCCCTCCACTTCACTCTTTCAACTTGCGTTTCTGTCCTTACACAACCCAAAGGAATACTCCCACCATCAAAGGAAAAGCCCTGTAAGTACTGTAATGAAACGTGACCAATCCAATTCTCAATTGCAAAAGAGCAGTGGCTTTCTGCTGTTATTATACAGAGCTCTAAATTATTCCAAAATCTCTTTCTCTAAACTTGAAAATGGCAGCCAACAGAGAAACAAGCTTCAACCTCTCCAGCCACAGCAAAATGCTGCCCACGACATTGTTCCTGTTGAATGGTGCAAGGGTAATTAAGTCTCTCACTACACCCTGGAGGGCAGTGAGTCAGTTTGGGCTCAGCTGGAGTCCACTAAAAGAGTATTGACTAAATTTATAATAGTGTTAATGAACCTATACATACTACCGGTCAGCATTAAAGGCCAAACAGCAGAGGAAGCCATAGAGCAGAGAGGAAGAGATGGAGGGAAATTACTTCTCAAACTACAATGTAGTAAAGCTGCAATCAAGGAATAAGGAGGAAGGATTTCTTAGCTGCTGGCAAATGTACTGAAACTATCGGTAATACAACACTCATGTCAGAGAAGTACATTGGTACTTACGTCTAAACAGCTTCTCTTAATCTCAGTACTAGGAAAACAGAACCAGACAGATATCCAGCCTCTTTGGAATAGTTACAGACTTCGTGTCAGACACAGACTGTTAATTAATTCTAATATAAGTTGCTTAGTAAAAAGTGAGCTCCGCAAATTAATACTAGTGAATTACTGCAATTTATACAGGGTTTGTAGCATTATTTAAAAATTTTAAATATGTTTATGTTGTCATTAAAGCAATTGTATGTGTATCTGATACTCTGTTTACATGTCTTCATTGATTGAGGAAGGAGAGATTCACACGGTTTAGTGAAGTACTCATCCCTAGAGCACTGGTACTTTACATGTTGTGGAGGAGGGTAAAAACCAGAATTATACCTTCCCGCTGATTTTCCACATCACTTGTTGAGAGGGCCAGGTGCCTAAAACACTACTGTTATAAAACACCTCAGTTTTAAACACTGAAAACCTATCAACTACTCCAAAAAGCACCAGATGTTGGCTTTCTCAAAAAACCCTTTCACTCCAAGCACTGCAATCAAATTTCCCACAACTGGTCTTTCAGTGATTAGTCTCTGTTGCTTACTCTAAAGCCCGCTTTACAGTTTCGCAAGGATCTTCAATGTTTCTGAAGCATAGTCATCCCACCTAACTGACTGGTAGCTGACACACAGAGTCCACACAGTCCTTTAAATCTACAGACTCTATGATAATTTCTTCAGCTGACGCCAAGATGAGCAGGTAATTGCCAGTGTAACACTGACTGTCGTTTCCCCGACGTCGTATTTTCTCACCCACGGACACCTACAGAGGAGAGCATCTGACAGCCAGGAGAGAGGTGTCAGAGATCTACTCAGGCCAAGCACTCCTTTGCAGCTACACACGGCCAAAAATCAGAATGGCCCAAATACAGTCCAAAACCGGGGCTCCTGACCTGCCCTTGCCCACCGGCACCTCTCTGTGTCCACGTTGCTCTGCCCCCACAACTGCCTCTGGGCGCGTGTGCGCTCAGGGTGCCCAGCACCCCTTGGCTGTATTCTTGGTTGGAGCCTCTAGGTGACACTACTTTAATACAAACTAAAACATAACAACCTCCACAGAAGGCTCCTTGCTCCTGCCTCACCCCTCTTCTCCCCTAAAACTTCACCTGTCTGCAGTGGAAAACTATCGCAAATCCCCCAACCAGAACAGGAAATAAAGCCCCAGGTAACTGTAGCACCAGTGTGTGCTTTTTGTGCCCGCACTGCCTCACAAGCTAGGCAGCTTAGCTTCTTTCATTCAGGTTCAGTTTTTGTTTTACTTGGGTTTTCTCGAATGAACACCACTCATGTAGCTTTAATTATTAATACGGACTCAGTTAGCACTTCTTGATTAGGGCACCACCATAAACTTATTTTAAGCATACTCTCACTTAAGAAAAAGGCTGTTCTGTGTGGTGCAGTGCAAATACTGAATTTCAACAGTCTTGTTTCCTTTTATGTTATGGAACAGGCATGAATTTCACCACATTTTTGGAATTTTTGTATCAGTATACACAAAACCTCATAACTTCTTTAAAAATAAAATCGCAAGAACAGATGGAACACTATTAGCAGTTTCCTGCAACAATAAAATGCTCCAGGAAGGACTTCAGCTAATTTTTTCCCAATTCGATAAGCCAGTAATCCTTGACAATCTATCAATAAATAACAGATCTAAGGAATTTTTTATTTTATTTATTTCTAGTAAAATTTCCACTGAAAATATCTCTGTCATTACTACTAAAATTTTTTTATAACACAAAATTTAACCAAGTCATCCCTTGATCTTTTGTGCTGTGTTTTCTGCAGACTACCGAAACCACTCTACACAATCCATTCTCTGTTCACACGGAGGAATATGGCAGAGCAAGGAGACACCCGCGTCAGAAGGATATGAAGACCACTTACAGTCAGCAAGGAAACATGAAGACATATTGTAAAGAACACAAAGAATAACTACCTCTGTACATCACACACTGACAGAAAGCAAACTAAAAGCCAATGTTGTGAACAGTTAGTATTACTAAGGTGTTTAAAGACAAGGAAAAAAAAAAGGGCGGTGTAGTAAGTTTGTATACTAATACTGGCTTTGGATGGCTAGCAGTAATCTACTTTTGACTGATGCCGCCTATGTGATGCATACCTTCCTCATATACATTTCTCTAGTATTATTATATGAAAAAGTTTAAATTGTATTGGCATAAATTAAGGCTCCATCATGTATTTCACTAAACAAACATGTAAGACAGAGTCCCATCCAAATCACTGAGTGTTTCTATGTAATGCAAAAGTGAAAAAAGCCATTCTGTGAGACTTTATTTCCTTCTACTTCTTCATGGCGTGACTCCAAACATTCAGATCTTACAGAGAAAATATACAGCTCCAAAACTTATTCCCCCCACAATTTCTCATGTCTGTTTTTTCCCTTCACTCTTTCCAACTAAATGAATACGTTCTCTAACCCTTTGGAAAGCTTCGCTTCTCCCAACTCCAAATGCACAAAGGATCCATACCCTAATCCTCCCCTATCAAGAAGGAATTACCTCGAGTGTTGTTTCAGTACTGGATGTTGCCTGTACCAGGTTATGAGCAACATCAACTGAAGAGGAAGACTGAAAGCAGTTAGAAATTTCATAATTCACTGTAAAAAGAAGGAAGGCTGTTTTCTGGCAAACCGTTTGAAAACACAGAAGCATTCTGAACCCGTTCTAGGTGAGCAGATACAGGTGAAGCAGTCAAAAGGTGAAAGCAGCAAGCCATTTATCAGCTCGGTGGTTTGGATGGCACCTGCAGCTAGCAGGTGGCGATCACCCCTGCCTCTGCTCCTTTAAATATCAACACACACATTTACAATAACCATTCATGCAGCCACACACATACGCACAATACAGCCGCTTGCGTGGAGACTGAGATGGCAAAATTGAGCCGGCAGCTCAGCAGGTGATACAAAGTGCCCCTGGAAGCTGAAAGCCCTTAACTTTTTCTTTATAGTCCTGACAAGGCCTGTGAGGCCTGGATGACTTATGACTGCACGAGGTGGGAACGCTGCCTTCCATTTCACGTTGGGTTGCTACAGGTCAGGCTGTGACATGCTTGCCGCTGCTTCCTGGCGCCTTACTCTACACACAGCCTCACCAGTTAGAGAGCCGTGCCTGCAAAGTACCACGCTCCTCAGCAAGTTAGCGCATCTGAATCTAACCCCTGAAATTAGAAAAATTAATCAGGCCAAATAGTCACATCAATTCTGAAGTTTCTGAATCTGCAAACGCCCACAACCCCCCTGCATATACACACAGTCCTGCTATGCTACAGATTTCATATATGTTCACGCACACGTGTGCGTGCACACGCGCAAAGACACAGAGATAACACAACTTATCTCTGTCCATGTGGAACAAACGATCACAGCTATGCAGGTAAGAAACAAAAACGCTACTGAGACCCTCTCCCGCCTCGAAAGAAGCTGAAGGGGTTATCACCGACTGACATTATGGGACTACAGCATCCACCCGATCAAAGGAAAAAAAAATTAAAGCATCACACCCAGTTCTATTGTCACACAAGTAGACCATGCAACGCGTTACTACAGCCCAGATTACAGTTACAAAAATCCACCGGTAACAGCCCTGTTATTAACATGCCACCTGTTACCTTTTCCAAAATGCTGAAATTATCTTACGATCGTTTTCAGCTTGACAAATGCAGTTTAATCTTTACTGCATCTCACAGCACAGACCTGCTTCATCCATGCCTTACTTATCTCACGTGTGTCGGAATGCAACCCCGCGAGCCCTCAGTCCCCCCCTGCCACCAGGCATTCCTTCTGCTCTGCTTTATCAATATACCTGGGTTTCCATATCCGACTGCTCCTTTACAATAAAAAACACACCCACCCAGTATTCTACCATTGCCTGTTGCCTTGGTAATCCAAATGCCTGGGTACTCGCTGATTATCGGCGAATGAGACTCGCATTGTTCACACCGCAGCGCGTCTGCTATGTTAATGTGAGATAATGGCAGCCAGAAGACTCCTTTTGTTCCCAGCTTTGCTGTTTATTCATAGTGCCTGGAGGTCAGCGACTGCTACAACAACCGGGGAAGGAACCGCTGTCAGCGTGAGCAGATTCCACTTCTGCTTTTGCCTCTGAGACAGGGGGAAGCACGAGCAGCCCCGCACAGCGAGAAGGGCACCGGGAGCTCTGCAGTCTGGCTCACGCAAGGTGTAGCAGGCGGCTAGGAGGAAGATGTGATGGACTTGCACTGCCCGGATTTTAGATGAAGCTGATTTACGCTCCCCGACAACAGGAAAACCCGTTTTCTTCCAGAGGCGCGGGGGGAAGGGAGGGAGGGGAGGCGGCAGCACAGCACCACCGCAACTCGCTG
>NW_010517511.1:0-325 GCF_000687285.1 Phaethon lepturus
GATTTGCACTGCTCGCCTGGTAGTTAAGATGATAAAAGGCTCCTGTTGGCCGAGGCAGCGGCGTCCCGGCAATGCCTCCGCTCGGCTCTCCTTCACATCCAGCCTCGCTGCTGAGGGCAGCTGGAGCCCCCGCTGCAGGGAGATGTTCGCACTGAGCATCCCTCACGGGGGACAGTCCCTGCTCCCCGGATGGGCTCGCCCAGCCTGAGAACGCGGCGCTGGGTGCCGCTGCCAGCACCCGTGAGATTTGGAGCTTCAGAGGTGACACCTCTCCAGAGCAGCACTGTGGGTGATTTTGGATAACTCCTGCCGCAAGCCAGCGCCG
>NW_010517511.1:824-1827 GCF_000687285.1 Phaethon lepturus
TGGGGTGTTTTTAGAACACCCCCCGCCCAAAGCCAGCGCCGGCGATGTGGTGGGAATTGATGCTAATCCCGTCTCATCCACCGCTTGAGAAGATAGCTGCGGCCGTCCTCCGAGGGCTGCCCGCGGAGGCTCATCACGCACTTGAAAATTAATTATCAGCCCTGTAGAATGATGCAGGACCCTGCTATTATAATCAGCGGGGTCACATCCCTTTTGCAGACCTAATCCTCTGCGATTTTGGCGGAGCATTATTGTCTGCATGTCGGGAACGTGCCACCGCAAGCCTCGGCTTTCTGCTCCGTGTTGCCCCCTCCGTGCACCAGCCTAATTCTCATCTGCAAAAAGCAGCTGGGGCCTGGGGCGAGGAGCCCGACGACAGCCCCGGAGACGTCTGCTTATCCGCGACAGCACAAAAGCACAGCACCGGAGCCGCTTCTCCCACCGCGCCGGGCTGACGCTGCTCACCAGAGGGATGTCTGGGAGGAAAATCCAGCCTCCGCAGCCTGTGTTATCGCAGCGTGTTGTGTTTTACTTGCCGGGACCTGTGTGGGATTTGAGGTGCCTGCTAGGAAGCCGAGGAGCCGGGAAGGGACGAGTCCCCGAGTCCCGTGTGCCTGCTGGGCTCAGCGGGATGGTGCCGGGGGTGGCAGCGGGGTGGGAACATCCCCGCGGGCTCAGCTCCCCTGGGCAGTCTATTACACCCTTTTTTTTAATGGGTAATTATCTTGACAAGATAGAGTGGCTTGTCTTTGCCTTGAGAGACGAATGCGGGGAAAGGCCCAAAGTTGAGGGAGAAGATTAATAGCCCTTGTCAATAACGTGGAATAAAGGATAACTTGACGGGTTTCGCATGAGTAATCTCCACGTAGTCCAAAAGCATTTTTATAACATTGAAGGATGGGCTATAAATTTATCTCCTTGATATCATCTTTTCGTGTTGGTCAGTTCGCTATTAATTTGCTTTAGTGTCTTGTCAGGGGCACGTTTCGCTCTCCGTCCCAGC
>NW_010517511.1:1989-2209 GCF_000687285.1 Phaethon lepturus
TCGCCTGAAATCCCCACCTCGCATCAGGGAGCATCCGTGCACGGTGGAGCCAGAATTAATTTTGGACACCCTTGGATGGCTTTCTAGGATGCCTCTGCCTCTCCGGAGGATGAAGGCTGTGCCTTTGGCTCCCTGAGGAACCCTCATTCCCTTTCGCTGCTGCCGAAGGAGCGGTGGCCTGGCGGGGTGCCCGGCCGTGCCGCAGAGGCGGTGACGGAGG
>NW_010517512.1:0-2777 GCF_000687285.1 Phaethon lepturus
AGACTCACCCCAGCCCACTCGCTTCCCCTACAAGCTCACGCACCCCTGCACCAGCACCTCCCCAGCAGTGCCCCAGCCCCACGCTGACCTCCTGGCATGCAGCTCCGCACTAGGATGCCCTCGCCATGGGTCAGCGGAGTCAGTGCGTGGTGCACCAGGTCAGCAGGGAGCCCTGTAGCCTGCAGCAGGGCCTCCACAGCCACCTCCTGCAGGAGTGCATGGGAGGGGAATGGCCAGCCAAGGCCCGCCAGCCACAGGCCCAGCCAAACAAGGGAGAGCCTGTGCCCCAAACACCGCTGGAGACCCCACCGGAAGGGAGGACATGGCCCTGCCATGCTCCAGCATCTGCTGCCTCCCTCACGCCACCGCAGCCCCGGCTCCTACCTCAGTGTTGTTGAAGCATAGCAGGATGTACATCTGCAGTGTGGACACGTGGAGGATGCAGTCTCCAAACTGCAGTTCAGCATGGCCCAGCCATGTCCACTGCAACCGCCGGGGCTTTGTACACTCCCAGCCCAGCTGGCTCTGACCTGCCAGAGACAGCATCAGCTGCAGCGCAAGGGCCAGGGGCCAGCCCTGACAGGCACTCCCGGCACACCCCAGCACTCCTGCCACTTCTGGTTGAGCTGCTGTGGAAGGCCTGGGCCCCGGCAAGACCTCCATGCACACCCACCACCGCAACACTCACTCCGCCTGCAGAAGTCGGCAAACTCATCCAGAGGGGAGCTCAAGGCCGCTGAGAAAAACCTCCCAGGTTCATCCATATAGCAGAACGGGGAAACGGGCCAGCAGCGCGGGGACAGGGCCAGCACCTTCACCTCTGGCACATCCGCCACCGAGGCTGTCCCCAGTGCCTGGGCACGTGGACACGAGGGTGGCTCAGCACAGGCCCCGGGATCCTTGTGAGGAATGAGGGCAGCCCCCAGCCTCCCCACCTCACCAGCACACTCACCTCGTCCAGGCCCATGTCCAGCTCCAGCAGCCGCTTGTCCTGCTCCTGCAGCTGGAAGAGGTAAAACTGCTGCTGGAGCTCCTCCGACTCAGCCAAGTTGTTCAGCATCTCTTGGGGGAAGCGGCTGGGGAAGCACAGCCCGATCTGCTCCACAATGGCTCCTTCCAGCCAAGACGGCCCTTGTGCCAGGAGCCGGTTGCCCAGGTAGTGCCTGCCACAGGGGCCAGCATCAGGTCACAGAATCACAGAATAATTAATTAAGGTTGGAAAAGATCTTTAAGATCATCAAGTCCAGCCGTCAACCCAACACCTGTCCATGAAGTGCCACATCTACGCATTTTCTGAACACTCCCAGTGATGGTGACTCCACCAGCTCCCTGGGCAGCCTATTCCAACGTTTGGTGACTCTCTCCGTGAAGAAATTTTTCCTAATATCTAGTCTAAACCTCCCCTGGCGCAACTGGAGGCCATTTCCTCTCATCCTATCGCTAGTTACTTGGGAGAAGAGACCAACACCCACCTCACCACAACCCCCTTTCAGGTAGTTGCAGAGAGCAAGAAGGTCTCCCCTCAGCCTCCTCTTCTCCAGACTAAACAACCCCAGTTCCCTCAGCCGCTCCTCATAAGAATTCTTCTCCAGACCCCTCACCAGCTTCGTTGCCCTTCTCTGGACACGCTCCAGCCACTCAATGTCCTTCTTGTAGTGAGGGGTTCAAAAAACCTTTAGGGGCCGGCCCAAGCGCCATCGCCATCAGCCACCCACCAGAAGACAGAGACGGCCCTGGCCCCCAGGTGCATGGGCCCAACAGCACCCATCTCCCCTCCCTGTCACCAGCAGGGAACATGCATCCACAGACTGGCTGCGCCCACGGGCCTTCACAGCCTTTCCTTCCACACGCCAAGACGGGAAAAGCGATGCAGAAGCACCACTGCCACACCAGGCCATGCTCAGCCATGGCCTCAGCACCACCTGCACCTCCCCCGCCACACCGCACCAGATCCTCGGCTCCCATGGAGACACGGCACCCCTCACCGGTAGAAGTGCTCGAAGGTGTGGGCGAGCTCCAGGCCACTGACGACAACGAAGGGCTCCAGGATCTGCTGTAGCCGTTGCAGTGACCCCGCGCTGCCCGCAGCCCTGTGGAGCTCCTGGATCTGCCCATCAAGGTAGCAGGCAAACTGCTCACTCACCTGCAGAGGGACAGAACTGGCTGTGGAGGGGGCTCACCGGGTGGCCGCAGGGCCCGGCTGGGGGAATGTCCGTGCGGGAAGCAGCTGGGGCTGCCCCCTCTCAGGCAGGGGCCGAGGCCGCCCAGGCATTAGCTCGAGGCAGGAGCGTGCCGGGGCCAGGGCCATGCCATGACAAGCACCGCGCACCCACAGCTGGGCACCGTCCAGGGCCGCTGCAGGGCAGGGCACTGTGGGTCGGTGGAGGGCCAGGACACTGCCCACCCAGAGCTCAGCCCGAGGCCGTGGGCCAGGGCAGCCTCCCCGGCCTGCGCCCAGGGCCGGTAGGGCTGGGGCCCCGCTGCTAGCACCACACCCCCTCGACTCACGTGCAGGGTGGTAAGGAAGGAGAGCTGCAGCAAAGCTCCTGCGAAGCCCTGGCCCAGGGCCAGCACAAAGGCAGCCTGCTGCCCAAAGAGCTCCTCCGTGGCGCCGCGCAGGCGCTGGTACAGCCCGCAGTATCGCTCCACAAGGTCCGGTGCCTGCCCTGCCGCCTCCAGGAACTGCTGCACCTGCAAGACGCCGCACAAGAAGGGTGAGCCCCGCAGTGGGGCATGCCTGGGGCCTGCAGGAACATTCACAACCCCCCGCCTCACCG
>NW_010517512.1:2901-6871 GCF_000687285.1 Phaethon lepturus
GCCGACACCAGCTGCCCGGGTCCCAGCCAGGGGCCAACTCGAGGCCCTGGTGCTGCTGCGGGCTACCGAGAGCTTGCGGTGAGGTGCGAGCGTAGCCCCGAGGGGCTGTGGGGGCAGGACAGAAGTGCAGCAGCAGCCCAGCAGGAAATAAGTAGCCCAACACTGTACCTGTCTCCCGGCCTGCAGCAACAGCCTAGGCACAGGGCCAGGCTGACACCTGAGCCCCACCAGGGTGGCAAGCATGGCAGGGCTGTCCCCACACCCCTCCAGGACCCACGGAGACCAGGTACAGCCCTGCGCCCTCCCCACGCTCCCAGGGCACTGCCAGGCCCTGCTCCCCCCTACACCCACACAGTGTGGGGTCCCACATTCCCTCTCCGACCCCCACAGCCAGCCCTCCAAGCTCTACCTGCTGCTGCACCACGCCACGCCAGCACTGCGAGATGCCCCACAGGCTGCTCGACTTCTCCACCACCGTCTTTGCAGCCCTGGCCGGCACCTCCTTGTTCTTCCCCTCCTTCCCACCTGCCAAGGGACAACCCTAGGCTCAGCGTGCCTCTGTGGGCAGGCTCCACACACTGACCGACAGCAACATCCCCATCTCCCTTGGCAGGAGCAGGGCAGAGGAGATGCACCCCACTGAAGGGGCACAGCCACAAGCATTCCCCGGCTCAGGAGCCTCCTCTGCCACAGGGGCCTCCCCAGCGGATCCCCACCGCTGCAGCCTGGCACTCTGGACCACCACCCTCCCAGTCCCACAGGAGGGCAGACCCTCGCTCACCAGCTACTCTTGCCTCCTCCAGCTCCTGGCTTCCGGGGTCCACGTGCACCAGGAGCTGGGTCAGGCGCCGCACACGGGAACCAAAGACAGCACCACGGCTCGCAGCGCCACAGGGTGGCTCCATGCTCTCTAGGTACTCGCTCAGCAGCCAGGCCAGGGGGCTGATGCCGTGGGGGTCTGCGAGGCCAGACAGGCTCAGAGCAGGGTGCCTCAGCCTGGGGCACGGCGCGGACAGGCCCGGGAGAGCGCAGTGTACCTGGGCTGGTGATGCTCTGCACCAAGGGGTTCACCAGGGCCTCCCAGCACGTCCTGCCCAATGCCCAGGCTGCCTCGTCATCAGGAAGGAAGCGGTCGGCGAAGCCCTGCTCATGCTGCAGCACCCGGTTCAGCCTGCAACAGCGACCAGGCAGCACACAGTGCTGCCGGGCACCCGCCGATGGCCAAGGGGACACCCCCAGGAAAGCAGAGTGTGGCAGTCACTCCCTGCCCTGCCACTTGCCAGGCATGACAGCTCAGCAGCCCCACTCACCCCCAGCAGCAAGGGCCCCTCACTGCCCCCAGGGCCTCCCTGCACTGGGCCTTGGGGCCCTCCCAGCCCCCACCGAACCGGGGGGCTGCGCAACGTCTGTGGCCGCAAGATCCTGCCTGCGCCTGACTGACCTCCACCAGGTCAGGACGCACCCTGCGGGGCACCTCTCTGGTGGGTTAGCCATGCCCACGTGCACAGATTAAACCTGGGGGACCCCAAGGTGGCCCTGGCCCTCTGGAATCGCTGGTGGCCACAGAGGAGCGAGGGCCCCTCCTTGTCCTGGCACAATACCTGGCTGCTCCTCTTCTGTCCCTGCAGTCCCCTCATCAGCTGCCAGCACCAAAGCCCCAGGCCCTGGGACACTGGGGACACAGTGATGCAGTCAGGAGACAACCCACCTGCCAAAGAGCTGCAGCAGTCGCCCCCGGTCCCGGCAGATCTCCTGGCACCAGGCATGAGCCCGAGCTGTGCAGGAGAGGAACGTCCGCCGGCACAGCTGCTCCTTGAAAACGGGCCAGAAAGTGGGCTTGGGGCCCAGCACCTCAATGCCACGCACACGTGTGTCAATGCCACCCTACGGGAGAGCGTGACCCTCAGCTCATCAGGCACGGCCCTGATGCCCCATGTTGCCAGCCCCCTGGCCCAGCCCACTGCTCCCCTACCTGCTGGCACCGCTTCACCCGGATCTGAATGACGGGCCAGAATCGGGTCATGTTCTCCAGCAGGATCACTCTGCTGTCTGAGGGCAGGATGGTCACCTGCAGGCAGACCGTGAGCCCTCAGCATACCAGGCACTGAGTGTCAGCCACCCTGCATGCTCCTCTGGCCACCGCCCATTAAAGCCATGGCCTCTGCCCCCCCAGCACGCCCTATGCGGACACGAGGCAACCCCCACCAGGGTCCCCCCTTCTGGCTCACAGCCCCAGCACACCAGCCTGCTGCAGACTGTGCTGCAGGGCTGCCCATGCCCAAATCTCCAGCAACTGCTGCCTACAGCCAGGAGGAGGTTCCCGCAGCACAGTTCCTGCCACCCCCACCTTCCTGTGGGGCATCTCCCAGGGCCCTGCACCAGGGCGAGACCTTCAGGGGACACAGCAAGGACCAGCCCACCACTCCCATGGAGCCCCGTGGCCTGAGCAGCCCGTGCGAGACTCACCGCATTGAGCTCAGTTCTGATGGTGGCAGGGCTGTCTCCCCCCAGCACCACGACACGGGCCGGCATGTAGCTGGAGTCCTCGCTGGCTACCAGCATGCTCATCTCCCTGAAGCACAGCAAACAGTGCTGCCCAGCAGTCCTCACCTCCCTGCCCTGGCCCCTGATAGCCCCACGCACTGTTGCCCACATCCAGCAACCCCCAGGACGGGGACCGCGGGGACAGGGCTCGCACAGATCCCCAAAACCCTCTCCTCCCTGCACATCTGCTGGCCCTCCTGGCCCCAAGGCCCCTCAGCCTCCCTGGCCCAGCCCCACCTGACCACCACACCACACTGCATGTGGACAGTGATGAAGTGGGAGCCGGTGCTGCCATTCGACTCCCAGTAGGTCTTGGGGTTCCTGTCCGTGAGCTTGCTGGCCCGGTGGGGGTTGGAGGAGACCTGCACCTTCTCCCAACACTTGTCCTCCTTCACCTCCACGCTGGAGCCTGTGGGGAGAGCACATGGAGCCTCCAGCCACCAGGCCAGCACGGGGCTCCAGCTCCTGCTCCCCACACTCACCTCGGCACAGGTTGCGCAGAAAGACATCAAAGAATGGGATGCTGATGGGCTGGTGGCGCCGGCGGTGCTCCTCAATCTGCCCCAGGACCAGCTACGGGGTAGGGCAAGGCTCTTACTGGGAACGCTGGGTCCTCCTCCCCTCGCCCATCGCAGGGCTGCCCCTCCGTGCCAGGGACAGCTGGACGGCCCCCAAGACCCAGAGCCCCAGCACAGCTGGGCCTCCCCAGGCCCACCTGGATGCAGCCAGCCAAGATGCTAGTCGTCAGCTTCTTGTAGAGGCTGGCGTACTTCTCACAGTCAACCACCAGGTCGAGCAGGGCTGGCGCCAGTGACAGGGGCGTGCTGTGCTTGTCCAGGGCTTTGGACAGAGCTTCGCGGGTGCCCACACGGCACATGACCACCGCGCAGTCCTTGCTGATGGTGGCCAGGCGATGCAGGAAGCCTACGACCCCCTGCACCACCTGCTGAGCAAGCAGACATGAGCGGATGCACCGGCACTAGGAACCCACCAGCACCCAGCAACAGGGGCCTGCAGTGCTCCATCCCCTCCACCCCAACACCGCAGCAGCACCCGTGAGAGCCTGGCCAGGCACAGGGCTGGGCACGCCAGCCACTGGGACGTGGCCACAGCCAGGACAGCCTCTCCCCACCTCTCCCAGCCCGTTGGCCACAAGGGCTGCTGCAGGCGGGGACCCCGCTTCACCAACGCCAGGCCCAGCCTATGCACGGCACAGCCAGCAAAGCTGCCCCTGCCTGCTGGGAGTCCCGGGGCCCCCTCACCTCCCGGTCACTGCTGTGGGTACTCAGGGAGGACAAACAAGGCTCCACACACTCGTGCCAGGGCAGCACATCCTCCTGGTAACCGTCCAGGAACTTGTTCAGGATCCTGAGTGATGGAGGGGGCCCACTCAGGCCAGAGCACAAAGACAGCGGTGCCAGAGGCA
>NW_010517512.1:6905-7634 GCF_000687285.1 Phaethon lepturus
CCCCACCAGCACCTGCTCCCCAGGCACCTTGGACACCCCACCAGCACCCAGGCACATGCTGCTCTGTCCCCACATGGCCCTGTGCCTCAGGGCACCCCAATCAGCACTTGCATAGGTGCTGAGGTGCACCTGCCCCTGGCAAAGAAGAACAGCACCACAAACATGTGCTGTGTCCCCCCAGCATCACCACCAGCACATACACACCTGCTGCAGAGGCCCCGGACCCCCACCAAATCCCCCTGGACCCACCTGAGGATGCTCAGGCTCACAGCCTTCTCTGCCCCTAGCAGCTCAAAGCTGCGCAGCAGCAGCCTGAAGCATCTGTTGTCCTGCAGCAGCTGGGCCGCCTCGCTAGAGGGGACAGGGCCTTCACCGCAGAGCTGCCGCTCCAGGGCTGCCACCACATCCTTGGAGAAGGTGCCATCCCCCAGGCCGTCCAGAAGCATCCGCATGTCCCTCACGTCCAGCGGGGCCTCTCTGCCTGCCACGACAAGGACACATGGGCCCAGCCCAGGCACTTGCTTGACAGGCGCCAGCAGGGTGCTCTGCCCTGGCAGGCAAGACAGCCCTGCCCGCTGCATCCGTGGGGCCATGGCAAGGCAGGGGACGGGGGTGGGCAGGAGCCCGCTACCTGCCATCTCCAGGCCCAGGGGTAGCCGGTGCTCCGCGAGGCGGTTGATCGTGCTGAGGGCCAGCATTGCATGAGGGCAGCCGGTGCTCTGCCCATCC
>NW_010517513.1:0-23400 GCF_000687285.1 Phaethon lepturus
TTTCCAACCTAGTGATTCTGTGACTCTGTAATACTAAAGTTGTCCGCATGCCTTTAGAACAATGTGGTGTCTTTCTGCTGAATATAGGAATTATTTGCCTTTGAGAAAAGTAAAAGGCAAAGAATCGAGTTAACTGAAAATAAAGAAGAAATGTTTATACCAACTCAATCAAGAAACATTCTTCAATACTTTTGACATGATTACATTGCTCAAGAAAGGATGTAACAGTTCAAGTAACGGTCAATAGTTAGCTGTTCAAGAAACAGCTAACAAAACCATTACTATCAACATAACAGCAGGTACTGCAGTTTGGATGGGACTGCTCATTAGCTGCAAACCAAGAAATTTACTTTCTAATTAGAAAAAAGGTACATAGTCTGAAAAACCTCCCAAGTGTATGGTGTAGTACCACAACCTGATAAGGCAGGTAGCAAGAGATAATTAAGACTATGGCAACTAATACAGCGCTTGCGCATAAGTTTCTCCAACGTCATCTTTATTTCTTTTTCCTCATCTCCTTCCATTTCCCATGTGTTTCATCTATCCATTGAAATATCTCTCCTTTCAGGGGCTATACTGGACAGACACTATACTTTCACTATTTTGCAGGGGGAAATAGACTGTAATAGCCTATTTGGAAATCTTACACCTTTGTAATATTACAAAAGCAATATGAGAAAAAACAGCATAAAATAATCCAGCCATTGTCCTAATAGCGTACTGTTGGAGCAAAGTAAATGAGACCTAGGGGGAAAAAAAAAAAGCCCAACAAGTAGCATTCCAGGAAAAGCACATTTAAAAATTAGCCACTACAGAGCTGAAACCCAGGGTATAAGGGATGGGAGAAGGGTACACACAGAAACAAAGAGTTTATATTTTTTGTGACCGGAAAGCATGTGGGATAAGCCACTGGGAACTAAGATGAAGCTGACAGACAGAAGAGTCTTATGGTTCTGGTTTCTTACCTGTATCTAGCCACACATTTTTAATCGACAAATGCAACAGAGTAATATAAAGAAATAATTTGGAAGAATTAAATTTCATGTTTAGTAGATGGGTATTTGTGCTGATTTTGGCTGGGATAGTGTTAGTTTTCTTCACAGTAGCTAGTATGGGGCTGTGGTTTGGATTTGTGCTGAAAACAGCGTTGATAATACAGGGAGGTTTTGGTCACTGCTGAGCAGTGCTTACACACAGTCAAGGCCTTTTCTGCTCCCCACACCACCCCACCAGCGAGTAGGCTGGGGGTGCACAACAAGTTGGGAGGGGACACAGCTGGGACAGCTGACCCCAACTGACCCAAGGGATATTCCAGACCATATAACGTCATGCTCAGCATATAAAGCTGGGGGAAGAAGAAGGAGGTGGGGGGGACATGCAGAGTGATGGCATTTGTCTTCCCAAGTCACCGTTACGTGTGATGGAGCCTTGCTTCCCTGGAGATGGCTGAACACCTGCCTGACGATGGGAAGGGGTGCATGAATTCCTTGGTTTTTGCTTTGCTTGTGTGCACGGCTTTTGCTTTATGTATTAAACCATCTTCATCTCAACTCACTTGTGTTTTCTCACTTTTACCCTTCCAGTTCTCTCCCCCATCCCACCAAGGGGGAGTGAGTGAATGGCTGGGTGGTGTTTAGTTGCCAGCCAGGGTTAAACCACAACAGTATTACATTTAAAAAGTAACTTTTATTTTCTTTAGAGTTTTATGTATTATTTACTTTAAATTAGAGAAAAGAAATAAGAACAAGGTTGGAAGAGGCTGTGAGAATCTTTTTTTTTTTCCTTTTAACTATCAAGTCTAACGTTCCCGAATCTTGCTGGCTGAATCTCTTTGAGATTTAAAAATAAATACATTGTGAACTTCCGAACTTCAGTGGGTTATGAATATAAACATTTGAAGAGACTCTTTGTTTAAGATTCATTAAGCACTAGAATTAAAGACAAGCTGCCAAAGCGCATACAGATTAGTGAGATTAGATTTGAATATGGACCTTTCCTGTAAAGATCCCTGATCTCATTCAGAATTGTAGTAAAATGAGTGAGGCTCTACAGGGATGAGTGAGTTATAAGCAAAAAAGGGAGAATGCAGTGCCAGTATCTCTCTTCCTCTCCCCTGATTAAGTTTTGGTACCTTATAATTGCAAAAGTTTCTCTACTTGCCACCATCTCTTAGTTAGAAATTTCTCATGCAGGTAAAATCCTCCATTTTATAGCCCTTCTAAACTGTACCTGCAGACAAGGTCCCTGCTTCTAGAATAACTATAATGCACCCTTCCTTCTCAAAAACATGCTAGTTCTAAATTTAATGAAATAAAAAAGAATACTCCAGAATATAGGATCTGAAGTACAAAAAAATCCCTCTTCTCCCTTAACTCTGTCATTAGCCTGAAGCGTTGCATAAATAAACCTAAATCTTGCCATAAAGAATGGACACAAGCAGCCTCCAGCTCATGTAAAAACATTTCTGCCTTTAGAATATACACGTGAGATGCCAAAGATAATCAGCAAGAAATACAAAGCAAATCTTAACATACTGACTACTCATTTTTGTCAGTGCTCATTTGAGTAACAACTGTAAAGTGAGGACTATCAAGGGCTTAAGTTCAAAATGTAAATCAGAGTACACCAAAGGCATACTGTAAATTTACCCAGGTGTAAATTTGTGATCCATGCAGCCTTCTGAAAAGTTAGTTTTATACAGCAGGCTTAAGTTAATCCTATGTAACTTGCACAGAATTTTCCTGCTTAAAGAAACCCCACTCGTAAGTGCACAGTGTTGTAACAGTTATAGGGATAGTTGTTACTTACTTATGGGATTCCACACTAGTATTTAACTTGGAATCAAGCATATCCACCCAGCTAGAGAGATTCTTTAATATGCAGCATGAGTGGGCAGCTTTCATGATTACATCCAGTTCTCTCCAGGACCTTCAAATGTAACACTGAAACCAGCTGAACACAACAAACAGACTGCCAGGAAAAGAACAAGTCCAGGAGATTTGCCTTTGCCACAAAACCAACCTAACTACAACTCGAGTCTCGAAGCTTACCAAGATCCAACACACCAACACCTTTCTTTCAGCTGTTTATTTTCTTTAACTCCCCTTGGACATACTGGTAAAAAATGAGGGAGGAAAATTAAGTAACTGGTGATTAATATAGCCAAGCTGATGTGACTAGAGGCTCAGAGTGCCATTAATCACTTAGTATAACGATTTTCAACATTATCTCCTTCTCTGACAGTGTATCTCAAAGTATTTTCCAGTGGAAGCATGGACCTTTGTACAGTGAACAAAAGCCCATTGACAGCAGGCTTGTTTTCATTAGTTTCTTGTGATGGACCCCTTTTAAACCTTTGCTTTAATACAATCTCAGTTTCCCCTGTACATCTTTTCTTAGCATCTCCTGACACCAGACTAGCTGCTGCTCCTGAATTCACATTGGTCATGTCAACTTTTGAAAGTCATGTTCACACTGTGCTCCCAGCAACAGTGGTCATCCAATTCAAGTCAAGGGCTCTGCTAAACTGCAAATACCACCAGAGAGAAAGTTTTCCAATATTACCAGCTACTCCCCCCAGACAAAGACTCTATAAAAGATCTCACATATGAGGTCAACAAGGAACAAAATTACAATATTGATACTCAGAATTCAACGATATCTACAAGAAATTCAAACAGAAAAAAGAAAATAAGCTGGGCTTACGAGGAAAATACAAATTACCTGACTTAATTTGGCGGGGGGGAGGAGGGGGGGTGGGGAGCGGATCTAGTTTAGTTTGTGATGAAAGTTAAGAATAGAGCTGACTAAATGAAACATTTCTTTAAAGATTACCAGGAACACTCACATGCTTGTCTCATACCACAACTCCACTATTTGTGCATGATGTCAGCAAATCGAGAATAGCTCTTTCCCCTAGCAAAATAATAGTATGAGGAAGCATTTACCTTTGATACTAGAATTACTACTTCCTTATAATAAACTTTGTCCTCTAACTTGTGTACTCTGTACTCTAACTGATTATACCTTGCAAGTAATATAGATACTTCCAAATATATTTCTCTGGAAGTTAGACATCAACTTTTTTGAGCGACTAGATATGCCCAGCATTATTTATTTATTTTCATTCATACCAGAATTCTTACAAAAAAGTGTTTTCCTGACTTTTCATATTCATGAATGTTGTTGCCTACAGACTCCTCTAAGACAGTGTACCTTAATGAGCATGGGAAAAAATGAAACACCAACAGCACTAAAGCTAGGACGCATACGAGAAAAATGTATTAAACTCCATACATAATGTTACTAAAGAAATTTCAGAAAAACAGGTGACTTGATCCAGGTGTCTGAGGCTATAGTCCCAAATCTTCAACTGACAGCTGTAGCTTCAAGTGATACAAGATAATTGGCTAGGTTCATTGGGTGATATTTTCAAACTTTAAAAGGAAAATGACTTTGAATTTAAAGGTAACTAAGAATCTAGATACCCTACACACAAAACCCAACATTAGGATTGATCTTTGTCACAACTAGGGCCCACTTAGCTGATGGATAGAGTTGACAGGAGAAAGACAGAAACATAATTAGATAATCTCCCTGTTTACACTGATGCGTTAGCAGCAAGTGTAATTATGATAATAAACAAAATGAAACATATAAAAAGGTTTTATGAAAATCAGTACACATGGCACAAATCAGGGGGAATTAACAGTTAGCATTTTAAAAGGAAAGGTTTTTTCTTTTAAAACTTCAACATGCTGAAGTTGCATGTACTTGTTCTACCAATGTCAGCAACAGTGATGACTGAATTTAGAAATTATTTCGCTAACTCTCAGCATTAATACTCCAGCCCAAAAAGTGTCAGTGGTCTCTGGTCACCGGCCCCAGAAGGGTCATTGGTCTTCTGATAAGTAGTATCTTCTGCACAATGTAAGCATTTTCAGAACTTTTGTAGTGTCTGAGCAACATTTCTTGGCACTTCCATTATCGAGCATCAAAAGAATCAATTAAGATACAAAAATATATTTTTCCTAAAACACAAACTGGACTAAAGCAACTCCTTGACCCATGACTAACTTTCCTTAAATTTATTTTGTATAGAAAATTAAACACAGTTTAAAGAAATCTTACCATCATGAATCTCAAATGCCAAACTAGTGATCTTCTGTGTAATTATCATCATCGGACTGTTACAAAAAAGGAAGAAAGAATAATTTAGAAAAAAGTTCAGGATTTTCTTTCACATGTAAATATTAGGGGAAAAAAATACTAATAGTCCACGTTAATTACTCTCAAGTGGAAGACTTTCAATGCAAGGACAAAGTGATTTTGGAGACAAAGGACAAAGTTTTTGGAACTCAAACCAGTCATTCAATGCAATGAAAGGAATTTAATCCTTCGATATAATATTTGATAATGCCTTTTACTGCTACATTAGGTTCCACAAAAACAGCCAAAGTGTTTCACATTTATTTGCTACTAACATAGTTTATTTTTTTTACAGTGGGAATAGTAAAGAAAAAAGGACAGTAAGAGCAATTATATGCATTGTAAATTGCAGCAGCAGTAAGCAAAGGAAAATAAAAATATAACAAGGTTGAACAGTACTATCATCTATTTAGATACACAAACCTCTTCCTTTGTTTCTACTAACACGCTGTCCTATGCTTAATTTTTCTGTCTAGAATTATTATTTGCTTCAAGTAAACATACCTGGCAAAACAAAAACTCTGTGTAATTCTGCTAGCTCAAACAGAGTTTAGTTTGTTTTGAACTTGGTACACTTGAGCAGATCTTAAACCGTCCAAAAGACATTCTTCTGTGGCTAAGCAAGTCAGCTTTATACTGAGAAATTATACCATCTTCAGAGTATCTGAGAGTTTTTGACTGATATAAATCCCAGCATTGCTAACCCCCTAACTGGGTGGAGGAAGAAGATGGGGGAGAGTATAGAACAGGCTACCAGAGTTTAAAAAATTTAACTTTGAAATCAGATCTCAAAAATTTATCAGGGACTGTATTTACCTAGCAGCATCTGAGCTGGAGACAAAAAAAAACACCCCACAACAAAATAACCATACTGTAGGATAGGCACATAAGTTTTTGTTCAAGTCTTTTGACTGCACTTGGCCTTTTTACAATAATATTTAAGTTGGCACAGAAAAACAAATCCAAGAGCCATCAAGTCCTCCTTCACTGACAGGGCTATGCCAGTATTTTCCCAGATGGCTCAGTCCGTCAAATTAGATTTTTTTTTAGGTTATGGTTATTTCAAAGCACAGAGTATTTCCAGTCCTCAAAATGCAGTCAGGGAAAAAGTTTTTTTCTACTGCATTATCAGTGCCCCAAAATCCTCGTATCAAGACTAGAGTGTCAGGAAAGGGCCAGCAAAAAAGAAAACTAAACAAGAAGAGACAGTCTGGGAAATCCCTCGTATCTCTTTCTAGCATTTAAGCTGTAGACCTGCCTGGTGCTGGCACAAATCCCCAAGTGATTCTGAACATAATGGGTTCTCCTTCTGTAAGTGGACATGTGACAGCATGGCTCCTGCCTGGTGGAAGGATGGAGCCCAGGAGGAGCTCAGTGAGACCTTACATAAATTCTAGTTGATACATCTGTCATTGTTATCATAGCAGATTCTGGTATGTTTTTACGTCTCAAGTGGCTATTCCAGTATCTTCAGAGATTTGACTGAGGAGCAACAATCCAGAGACTAAAGGGGAAAAGTCCTTCCTGGAACAGTGAGGCTGTGAACCAGGATTTTAACGATCCTTTTTAGGTGCTGGTAGAAAGGCCAGGGAGGCAGTGAAAGGCTCCCTGGCAGTTAGGGTCTGTTAGTACTGAAGCCAGGACCACACAGCTCTGCACAAGCAATTGCACCTCCAGCATGAGGTTTCCTCAGCTTTCTCCACTGTCAGTGCACTGATACCTTCCTTCAAACTTTTTGCAGATTTTCTGTGCTTGGACTTGTCAGATGGGCATGGTGTGCTAGGAGAAATACCTAGGTAAAAAGACGCTCAAAGCCCTTTTGGGGCTAACCACTTTTGAATCCATGCCAGCATCTTTGGAAAAACTTGCTGGTGCTCGGGTTCAAGAGCTAGTTAGGCAACTTCTGTTATTTTCTTGAGCTTACTCTCTTTCCCAGAAAGCAGACCCCTTCAGGTCGTTTTCTTTCTCCTCCTGTTTTGGAAGTAACCTCTGTCTCAGACCCCAAGGGAGCAGAAGCAGTGTGCGCCAGAGATTTAATGTTATAATGCATACATCAAGCTCCCAAACTGGTGCATGATGGTTTAAATCAGGCAGCTCAAACATAACATCAGAGAGTTGGATCTAGGCTTCAGAACAGTTCTATCCAGAGCGCAGATCTCATAAATCTTTGGACGTGTTTAGACCTAGCAGAAATCTCTGAGCTAACAGCAAACCAACAGAGCCACAAAGACAGCTGCTATCTGAAAGCAGTACAGTCGCGACTGTGCAATGGCGTGCTCAAGCTCTATTAATAGTTTGAAAGCAGCAACAAAAAAGTGCAATTATACTGTTTCTAGAGTCAGCTCAGAGCTTTGATCACTGCCAGGGTTGCACACTTTGGCCCTACAACGAACTGGAAGGGACAGCATTTGGATTACAGTTGCACTTGTAATGGTGAAATTGAATTCAATGTCAGTAAACCTAGTTTTAAAGTGTCTTTATGTATGTCTATTTTGCAAGCTCACATTATAGTCAGTGGAGATCTAGTCAATGTAGTCAGGGGCATCTGGCAAGTGACCCAGTTCACGCTAAGGTAGATACTTAGCAGTGGGTCAGCTGAAATGCCCTCCAGGCTCTACTGTCTACATCGATCAGATCTCCACTGACCACAACTGGAACTTTGATATCTAGCTCGAAGGCAGACGCTTGGATGTCGGCATAAATGTAGAAGATGTTTCAGAAGGTAAGACCCAGCTAAAAATGACAGGAAAGATGAACTTAACCATAAAAGCTTTTGGCTTCAGCCTACAAGTTAAGCTTCTAGACTATAGGCCTGTTGCCAATGAAGGCTGAGAAGCAACAAGGCCAACAAGCACAGCTCTACTACACAGGTAACACTAAACTACAAAGAGCATTGCCATTCATCATATTCCTGAAAAGTGTTTAATGCATTTTTTTAAGCAGACTAGAAGACACTCCCCATCTCTCTTTGCCAAAACATATACTCTCCTTTAAATCAAGAAAAACACTCCCAGTAGCAAACTTATTTATAGGAAACATTGTTGCTCCACTTCTCTGTGTCTGCCGTACAAAAAAGAATCACCAATCTGGTTTATTTTTACTTTACTTATTTAATTCTGCTCCTATACAGCTCAAGTCAAATACAGGTTTCAGTTCATTATATAAAATGAGAATACATCTAGACAAAACTTCCTATTTCCAAGGGCTGTGTGACTACTCCACCATACAGGTGCCTCTCTCCTTAGCTTTCTCCTTCTGGAACATCTAACATAAAACCAAAAAAGACAGACGCTAAAAGCTAAATTCCATAAAACATTCAAATTTTCCTCACAAAGTAGTATCAGACTGTGTAGGCACACAAGTACGTCAGACACAATTCAAGTTTCACCACGTTGTCATGGGTGGTAGCAGACTTTAGGGGAAAAAGCAAAGCAAAAAAAAAAAAAAAAAAAAAAAAAAAAATCTCACAGCCACCGAATCCTTTATGCCCTTCAGACAGGAACAGGAGGCAGCAGATAACACATTCATGGTTCTAACAGACACAACTGTTCCCAAAAATCTCAGTTTGTATGATTAAAGCATAGGTACATATATATGCGTATGTGTGCCAATATGCACACACCCAGCTTTGCCCCCAAAGTTTAAAACGTTGACACACTTCACTCAGAAAAAAAACTATACTAACAGATACAGTATCACATAGGAGGACAAGATGGAAAGATTATTTTTGTCCTTACCCAGAAAAATCAGCAGAATACTGTCCATAATCAAAGATATAGACTCTAGTAATTTGGCACACAGTGAGGTATCCCAAAGCAAAAACAAAGCAATACCTAGAAGGAAAATGGAAAAAAAAAGCTTTTCAATTAAAAACCATAAACATTTCTCCATTGAATAAACCATCTTTTAAGTAGAGTTTAGTCTCCAATTATTTCTAGTCAATATTACATAATTGAAGTGTGTAATTACACCTTCATTCTGACAGAGTTTCTTTGGTAATATTTATTCTATGCAAGCACATAGACTTAATTTTTTTTTTTAAAGTGTGCACTACTAATTTATAAATTCTATTGTCACTAGCCAAAATATTTATTCACATAAATAAAAGCATAGGATTCATAATTTCAAGTGCCACCGTAAAAAAACAGAAGCCCTTTAAAGAGAAAATGATTATGTTAAGCTTTCTTTGGTTTTAGTTCAAGTTAATTTTTGTCTATATGAGTATAGAAATTTGGCAAATTATACATGAAACATCATTTCCACTGAATGAATTTCTATACATTCAAAATTCAGCACCACAAATCCCACCGCTGCTACTTTCAAAAGAACTGGAAAAGGCAATTAAATTTCAAATACACATACTAAAACAGATCTGAGTGAAAAAGGAACAGGATGCCTTTATGCCTCCTGTTAATGTAATGCCTCAGTAAATGTAAGAAAAACACAGATAAGAACCACCTTGTGTAAGTACTATAAATTTAATTTCACATATTTTTTTCAGGTCAGGGTTGGGACAACCCCCCCCGCAGCCCCTTTTTCAGATGTACAACAGTACGCTTATGAGAACAGATTTTGCCAACACACCTCACAAAATCTGCCAGATATTCTTTGCAGTTGAGGCTGGTGAATGCCAGCAGGAACTTAACCAATCTTTCAGGACTTTATGTATGAACTTCACAGTCTTGAACACAACTTAGGAAACATTCATGGTAATTAAATCAAGCACTTGTTTTGTGTTCACAAGACTAACGTGCAACCCCTACAGCAGACCATATTATACATTAAAAATCCAGTTAGAATAAAATTTTCATACACCAAATGGAAAATCATGACTAGGACTGGATTTAGGTGAAATAGCAAGGGACACTACAGAAAGAGCTTGGAACACACTTTTCCTTTCTTTTCCAAATAAGTATTTTTGAAATAAAAAGTGTTAACATCATAAATTCTCAAGTCTTAGAAAGTATTCTTCAATCTGAAAGTTGCCACACAGAACACTAGCAGTTTAATCTTGAATTGAGAATTGTGCCAGATATAAACCATGTAATACTTCAAAACACCTAACTTTCAAATTCCAGATTACCTTATATATCAAAAGTTACATTAAACCACACTTGTTACGTTAGGAAAAAAGGTTTTCGGGTGCCTTTTTTAGCAATAGTTTATTTTCTATTTTCATTAATATTAATAATCCAGAAACAATATTCTCTATTGGGTGGCTAATTGGTACAAAGGTGTTTATAATAAGAATCCAACAAAATTATACAATAATTGCCTCATAATTATACTAAATTATTTCAGCAAGAAAAACAATTTAACACAATTAAGTAGCACGTAGTGGCCCACATATACCAGCAGTATGATACAATGTAGAACTCTTAAAAAAAGCTTAGAAGTAAAACTTACAATTTTAAGAAAAACTACCCCCCCCAATCACCCAGGTTTCACACAAATGAGGAGTATGTGGGTTTAGTTTGCCCACACCAAAATCAGTCCCAGTTCTTCCATTCACTAAAAATTCAGTATGATTTTCAGCTTTACCAGCCTCTTGGTTTACATACTAAACAATCCCAGATTAAAAGTAACTTGTTACATGTAGAGATACCTACCTACCCACCCATAGATACCATACTAAAAAGCCAAGAAAAATTAAAGTAGTAGTTTTCTTTAAAAGAATCTTGTTTTATCCCCACTGGCAAGATCATGTATTTGTTAACAACAGTTCACTGTACATTGCAATGGGTCTAGAATAAACAGGATTACAAAAGTAACACTAACTACAGCTTTCCTAATTTAAAATGCTATCCACAGTAGCAATACATACTTTGTTAGGACAATAAACACACTTAATACATTAGTCGATTAGGCACACACTCTCAGAGGGAGGAAAACAGACACCAGTTTCCACCTCATACAGTTTGTCTTGTAAAAGATTTACGCTGTTTTTAAACAGGGCATTACGAAGACTTCCTTTTGCAAGCAGAAAAGCCATGCTGAGAAGTACAACTGAATAAAAACTACTAAATATCCTAAAAGAAAAGCCCTGAGAAGTCTGGAAACCTTAGGTTCTTTTCTATATAGTCATTATGACACAGTCCTGCAGCATTATGTGAACATGCAACTGCAAATTCCTCTCACTGAAGAAACAGGTCATTATTCTCCATATCTTTTAAAGATACTGCATTTAAGTTCAAGACGCATCCAGTGATTTTACTTATTACATGCCTTCCACATGCTGCACTCAAGAAGTCTGGGATTTCCCCATGAGCGTTTCCTCAGTTATCCTCAATGCGTTCAAGTGTTTCATAACTTGAAACTTCATAACTTTCAAACTGCATTCCTCTTTAAGACTAATTTAGTGATACTCAATGTTATCCCAGTTCTACATATATGAGGAAATTGAGAAAAAGAGATTACGTGGGTCTGAATACCAAACTGGGAAGATGCAAGGTCAATTCTCAGGTGAACTTAAAAGTCAACAGAAAGGACATCACCAGTCACACAAAAAGACACAGAAGTGCTCTGTACTTCCGCAAGTCTAACCACAGGTGTTCCGTGAAAGTTGAAAGGGTGTATTTGTAGCCAATGCAAGTAGTTTAAACCATGTCCTGCACTTAGGAACACAGACTGAGGCAGCAATGCTACCCAATTATGGAACAGTGAAATGTGTAGGGCAGCTTAAAGGTTACTTCTTCACTTGCTGTGAAGGTTGCTGTGGCTTAAATGCCTTCCAACTTTTACAACACGTTAACTTTCTATGATGAAATGACCGGCCTGGTAGATGAGGGGAGAGCAGTGGATATTGTCCACCTGGACTTCAGAAAAGCTTTTGACACTTGACATCCTTACAGGTAAGCTGATGACGTATGGGCTAGATGAGCACACAGTGAGGTGGCTTGAAAACAGGATGAACGGCCAGGACGAGAGGGTGGTGGTCACTGGCACAAAGTTCAGTTGGATGCCAGTAACTAGCAGCGTACCTCAGGGGTCCATACTAGGTCTGATCCTCTTTAACATCTTCATTAATGATCTGGATGATGGGACAGAGTGTAGCCTCATCAAGTTTGATGATGGCACCAAATTGGGAAGAGTGGCCAATACATCAGAAGATCTTGCTACCATCCAGAGGGACCTCAACAGGTTGGAGAAACGGATTGACAGGAACCTCATGGCAGTCAACAAGGGAAAGGGCCAAGTCCTACACCTGGGAAAGAACAATTCCTGGCACCAAAATATGCTGGTAGCCACCCAGCTGGAAAGCAGCTTGGCAGAAAAGGACCTGTGGGTCCTAGTGGACACCAAGTTGAACACAGGTCAGCAACATGCCCTCACAGTAAAGAAAGCATGGGGCAGGGCACAGAGTTTCCCCAACATTTTTAAAGGAGAAAGTATCATTTGCTACGGCACTTGAGCAGGAGCCCCACTGACACCTTGCCTTGAGGAAAGCCAGAAACCTCTGTCAGATCTAGCATCTGCAATCCTTCCCAATACCCTCTTCCAAACCAAAACCTAACTTGTCATAGTGAAGTCCAGTTAGAAAGAACAGCGACAAAATGAACGCATCCTTTCTTGCCTTCGTGTTTATACAGCATTTCTCTGGTTTTGGTATCTGCTGACCAAAATGTCAGCCACCTGGGTATTTCCAGATGTCCTTCGAAATAGATGTTAGCCATCATGGCCTACATGGCAGGGTTTCTCGCAACATTCAGTTAATATCCACACTGAAGTTATAGCGCAGAAATGGAAGAAAGAAAAAAACCCACCACCTTAAACTTCTTGCTGAGATTCCAGATTCCATTTTACAAGCTAAAACAAAAGCAGTCCTCCCACAGAGCAGTGAAACTTGCTGTTATGTTGCATTCACCAAACACAACTATGACTTTGAACTGTCTTCCAACTATGTCAGCCACCAGCTCCAAGTTACACGCAGCTTGGATGACTTCAAATTTTTAACTGATGAGGAAATCACAGGAACTTGCAACCCATACAATGCTTTTCACCTTCCAAGTACATCTCTGCACATTAGCCATGCCACATCACATCCTTTGTTGATGAGAAATGTCATTTAATCAGGGGAAGTACAGGAACATGTTCTCCCTAAAGGAGATTTAAAAGGTTTACGACAACTTGCATCATTCCTGTTGTGTTTCCTGCAGGTTTGTGGTGCAACTTGCTGATCATCTTAACTCTCATACAAATCCAGCTTTACTTTAAAATATTCAAAACAGATCTGAAAACGCGTTGAAAACTTTCTGAGGTAACCTTGCTGCATGTCTCCTACCCTCTTCAAAGACTCATTCACGAAACAACATCACTTAGATCAGAATATTGAGGAAGGTTTGCAGAGCTCAACTACATGAAGTTTTACACAACTACAACAAAATTAATTACAGGCTGTACATGAATGCAATGATTTTACCCAAGGCTAAGTTCTCTCCTCCAGTAGAAAAGCAATTGATCTTAAAAGTCAATGTTACTCTATACCTGCTACTCAGTGAAAAATGTTCTTGTGAGCAGAATGACAGAAGTAATTCACACTGGACATGAACTACTAGAAGCAAGTCACAGTACTGTTATTATTGCAAATAACTTTAAGACAAACTGACCCGTAATGAATATTGTACTATATATAACAAAAAGACACAAAGACATTAATTTAGAATATGTTTGAGACCAATTCACAGTATCTTTGTCAAAATGACCTTACTTTATGTATCAACAGATGCAACAAAGTCAGACATGTCTGGGAGACACTGCAGTAATGAAGTAGCAGAAAGAACAGATTGCTTGATATGTCTAACTTCTGATTTTAAGTTAAAAAAAATATTTTAAGCAAACAATACTGGATAATCTATCATACAGGAAGATAGAATCATAGAATAGTTTGTGTTGGAAGGAACCTTTAAAGGTCATCTAGTCCAATTCCCTGCAATGACCTGGGACATCTTCAACTACACCAGGTAGCTCAGAGCCCCATCCAACGTGACCTGGAATGTTTCCAGTGTCTCACCACTCTCACTGTGAAAAATTTCTTCCTTTTGTCCAATCTAAACCTGCCCTATTTCAGCTTAAAGCCATTACCCTTGTCCTATCACAACAGGCCCTGCTAAAAAGTCTGTCCCCATCTTTCTTTGCTTGTACAAGTCTGCCATATCATGTTTTAATTCTTCATTATTTTGAACTTCTCAGAACACTAAAAACAGTATTTAATATGTTCTATCCATAAAATTCTATCATCCCTTTAAAAAGACATGTATCAAACTAATCAAAGAGGTTTTTTGAAGTATATTCCAACATATTATATATAAAATGTAACTTATACCATACTATACACATGTTACATTATATAGAAAATACTAAGCAGCCTCTCCAAGTAATACTCAGTGCTCAGATAAATGCAAAAGAATCTCTTATTAGCAAAGAAAATAGATTGCCCTATATCATTACTTCTTGTCCAGTCATTTTTTTGTCAATTAACGCTACTCAACAAAAAAGGTGGGGTTTTTTTATCTGCATATCTATAAAGCCAAAAAGCTTCCTTATACCTGTATGTTTACATATATACATACACACATACAGATATACAGCCTTTGGTTCTTTCACATTATATGAACTTTCTTTTAGTTTCCAAACATCTTAATGGAATTCGATATACATTTTCTATTACACTTTCTACTGCTAAACTGGAGTAACCACATTAAATAGACTTCTGAAGCACTGTTTCTGCTAATGCAGAAAACCTCAATCAATCTCTAGCCTCTTTACCAGCCCGTTTCATCCTCCTCACTAGTAGAGCCAACAGAACGTTCACTCCCGTGCTGCTCATCTACTTCAGTGTAAATTGGTCTGATGTTGTTTCAACAGCTGTTTGTTTTTTTTTTTTTTTTCCTACAGGCAAAGCCTTTTTATCCGGTGTTGTCTTATAAATTCATTCTGCGTGATACACCTACTATCCTGCCTACCACGTCATCTGTAACAGAGAAGGACAGACAGGCCCCAAACAAGGGGCAGTACTAGGTCAGGCGAAGGCTCCACCTAGCCCAGGATCCCGGACTGCATCCTCCCCAAGCAGCAGCTAAAACACAGATGCTCAGGAAAGCAGATGAGCGGAACAAGGACAGAAACTACTTCCCAGACTCAAGCCATCAGCTCCTTAAAGGCCTGTATTCAAATATGGCATCCATGCATTCTATAACACTCAGCCTACTACTCTATCAACTTTTTGCTCCAAAGCACACCTTTGTCTTTACCACCCTGATGTTGTTTCAACAGCTGTTTGTTTTTTTTTTTTTTTTCCTACAGGCAAAGCCTTTTTATCCGGTGTTGTCTTATAAATTCATTCTGCGTGATACACCTACTATCCTGCCCACCACGTCATCTGTAACAGAGAAGGACAGACAGGCCCCAAACAAGGGGCAGTACTAGGTCAGGCGAAGGCTCCACCTAGCCCAGGATCCCGGACTGCATCCTCCCCAAAGCAGCAGCTAAAACACAGATGCTCAGGAAAGCAGATGAGCGGAACAAGGACAGAAACTACTTCCCAGACTCAAGCCATCAGCTCCTTAAAGGCCTGTATTCAAATATGGCATCCATGCATTCTATAACACTCAGCCTACTACTCTATCAACTTTTTGCTCCAAAGCACACCTTTGTCTTTACCAGTTTCTGTTCTCCAAATACACTTGAGAAAGGCCTGCTAATTTCTACATTTCAGCATTAACTATGTGCAAATCTGAGAGCACAGAATGAGCCAACAGAGCCTGCTTCTATAAAGCTTTCATAGTTTTATATTCTGTGGTTTAACAGCAGAACCCCCAGCTTCTACCCATGTCCCTCAGAAATTTCAGGCTGCTGGCTAAGTCAGAGCAAGAACATCCGTAGGTTAATTCTAGAGCTTTGTATCAGCTGACAGGCAAGCCGGGCTGTGCTCAGGCCCACACTAACTGTAACGCACATTAACTGATTTTATTTGCATAACCAGGGTTGCGAGTTGCATTTTTGTTCGATTTTACACTTTTGGGGGACTCAGCATCTTAGCTATAAAATATTTGGTCAAGTAACTACCATACCTCTGTTGCACAAAATGCAGCAAAACACAGAACTGTGTGACCTTGTCAAAGGCATGCTTTGGAAGATATCATAACAGTTTCTGTTATTTTAGGCTCTTCCCATGCAGTGGAAGGACAACAGCACGGTATGCTATTTTGCTGGACAAAAGTTAAATAAACCAATCACCGTAAGGCAGTTTTTCACCAGCTAGATGGCACATACTACAGATTTAGCCTTGAAATAAAAGTTTCATGCCCAGTCAAGATCCACTCCTTCTATTATGTTAGAAAATAATACTTTTTTTTTAAATGTGTAATTCTTCAGTTTCAAAGACATGACCACCATGTAACATTATATTGCTTTGATTTTCAGAAAAGGTGACAGAATAGCCTCTGAGTTTTTCCATGCCCTGTGCTGAAAGCTGCTGCCTGGGTTTGTTTTTTCTACTGCTTGTGCCAACACAAAAAAAAATTAAAAAAATAAATTCTTGTCTCTAGGTTCAGAACTGAATTCTTATCAAAATGCAGCTATATTAATGGTTTTAATTCTCATGAGCATAATTAGTTTTCATCATTCACATGGAGAAATTCAGCTCCATGCAGTTAGAACATATGATATTTGTTTGCAAAACTTCAGGAGGGAAAATATACATCAAGCAAAAAGGTCCAAAGTGCCAAAGCTAAACATGTATCTAATTCTGCAATCATCGAGTACAAGCGAATAAAAATACTGATTAGAATTAGTTTAGTTTTGACTGTCAGAGAGTCACAGGGTAAGCTAGCCTGCCTCAACCTGCTGTTGTTACACCAAGAAGAGATTCCTATTTACACAATTCCTATTCAAACTATGGATACATTACTGACATACATCACCGGTATTACTTAGGACATGTATCAATGTTATGATGTAATCAGTAACAGACTCGGAGTGTGTGGCCTTAACCAAGTCCCAATCCTCTCTGTATTTCAAGAAACCACCCTCTAAAGCGTGAGCAATATTAATCCTTTTGAGCCAGTTGGAAGCCTTCTGATCCACACACTAGTCTGTCCCTTCTGACTACTTCAAGCGGAGATCCAAAATGCATTTAAAAAAAAAAAAAAAAAAAGACAAAACCAGACTTCCAATGAGCCCATTTCCAGAGAAGGAAGTGTTCATACCATCACATGCTTTGGTAACCAGCAATCCAGCTATCCCATCCCATCCCTCTTCAACCCTCAGTTGAAGATTATTGGGTCTGAGCCATTTTAAAGCCAATTTAACAAGTGGAAAGAGTTCTCCAACATTTAGATGCAACAACAGTCCTACACAACACATGGCGCAATGGCTGCATGCAGCCTCCAATGCCACTTGCTTGACCTGCCTGTCGCTACCGCACAGGGGCTTACTGATGGGTTTTGCTAGTTTTGTTTACTACAGATTCACTGTAGACATTATCACTTGCCCAATGTATTTAGATGTTTTGCTACCTAATGGCAACATAACGGCTTGGTAAAGTAAATCTTGACCCAAGCTAAATTCAGTGATCATTCCATTTATAGCTACAGGCCTTATTCCAAGTGCTCCAATATATTGACAATCATAACACAGACACTGTTATCAAAAATGCGTTACTAAAAACTTGCTATTTTCCACATGCTCCCTAAGTTTACATTCTCTCGCTTTCCAACCTCTCACCCCACTCCCTCCAAACCTGGAACATTTCAAGGACGAGGAGATCAGCTTTCAGGCTCTCATACAAGGGATAAACATCATCTACAACTAAAGGGGGGGGCAGCAGGGAAGGTGCTTTCATATCTTCCCCGGGCTGGAAGAAACATGCTGTGCGCTTCATTCTTCCTGTAAGTCTCCAAAGGAACATGGATCCAGGAAGGGTGGGAATAGAAAAATTGATTCTATCCCTTTTCAGACACAAAGCTTCAGGCTGAAGTTGACCCAGTCCAAATCTTAATGTCAAATCTGAGATGAGACAGGAGAGGTCACCTAAGATCTCTCTCACTTGGAAAA
Organism: Phaethon lepturus; assembly: GCF_000687285.1. Lineage (NCBI taxonomy): Eukaryota > Metazoa > Chordata > Aves > Phaethontiformes > Phaethontidae > Phaethon > Phaethon lepturus. Next base: position 18,262 of record NW_010517513.1, read on the forward strand.
CCATAGTGTGTCATACCAACCCCTATCTCTGCAATCGCTCGAAAGCACAACAGTAAACAATGCAGATAACAGCACCAGATCTGACCTTTATATTTTAAAATAAATTGACAATAGTACATAGCACTTAAAAACACTCACAAAGAAGAAAGCCTAACAGCTTCACAACACAGAATAGGAAAAGGTAGAACTCCCTGATGCTGGAATCTGCCTTACAAAGCTCAGATGAAGGAAGGATATTCTTGATACATCTTCTGACAAAGACGAGTACTTGGAACTCAGAAATAAATTAGCTGCTAAGTTCCACAAATACTTCTATGCTGGTGCTGTGAATTTTCAACTGTTCACTCATTTTTCTGTATTAATAGTTTGCCTAGCTATAGGATGTTTTGCCATCACAGCACGCAAGTAACTCTGTCCTTCCTCTTTCTCCCATATGATACATAAGTCACCTTTCAAATATCAGAACCATGCCCAGTAACTTTACTTCTGCAAACCAGCAGAAACCCACAGAGCACATAGCCAGAAAATGGTCTCCTTTTAGGAGTCAGGCAGCAACACAACTTCTGTAGAATATTTTTACGGAAAAAAAGATATTATTTCAGAGTGTTGACAATAATAGGACTTTTGGAAGTACACCCATAGTGGTTTAGCAACTGTAAACTAGAACTGCTAAATACAAAATATTTTGCAAGACTAAATCATTTTGTTTCAGCATAAAGCTTCATATAAAAAACTCACAGCCAGTAAAACAGGACAAGTTCTCTGCTGGCAAAACCATGGTGAGGTCAATCATTAAACCCGTTACTGCCACAAACTCGGTACTTGGCAAGTAGCATCTTGGATAAAGATAAGAGTGAGCTGTTATTTTCATTCACCCACTCATCACCCTGCTCTAGCTACACGCCCCCTCATGCCCCGTGCACTTCCCCATGTGCCACAGCTGTTGCTCCTTCCTGGCTGTGCAGCAGGGCAGGGTTCCGGCTGTCTCAGCCCCGCAAGCTCTGCTGCGACCCCACATCCTCGCGCCTGCAGACCCAACACCCGAGACAGAGAAGCAGCGCGACGGCAACACCGCTGGGAGAGGGGGGAGTTCTGCTCGGTCGCGAGGCCATGCCAGCTGGAATTTGTGGTCAGCCAGCCAGAAGACATTTTCTGCATGTGTTAACGATGGCAGCAATTGGGAAATACACGGGATGTGATCTGCTGAGAAGGTGGCTGTGCAGCCAGAATCAGTGCTCGGGGCAGCTAGCAGATTAATAAACAACCCAAATCCCTTCAAGGTGGTGTATGCAAAGTGAAAGGCCACAGGAATCAAATGCAGTTACAGGAACAGAATATTTGAATTATTCCAATATCAAAGGAAAGGCAGGAGTTTGTGTTAAGAACCTAAACACATCCAGAGGACAGCTGCATTTCCTTTCAAATCATTCCTCAAAACAAAAGGCCCTCTTTTACAGAAGTACTGAGCAGAGGGCATGATGGAACTTTATTTCCCACCCTATTTCTTGCTCTGCCTTCAGGAAGGAACCACACAGCTTTTTGATTTCAACTGGCCACTGAGTCGACTACACGCCACACAGCTGGCCTGACCTGCACCAAAGCTGCAGCCCTATTCCCTCCCGAGCTATTTACATCATCTTGCCATCAGACACGCATCTTAAGCAGCACAATGTTTGGAATAAAAGCCTTTCTGAAAAATATGACTTACTTAAAATATAGCTCAAATTAAATGCCTGCTTTGCTCTGACACTTAACATTCCTTTAACCTGGGAAGACCTCTCCCTTCAGATGGCTTTGTTTCATTTCTGCGCAGTTTTCTCTCTCACCCCTCCCAACTAAGTTAAAGCACTGCAACTACACAGGCTATCTTCTACATCCTTTCATCAATACATGGCAATGTATATAACATTCACATGATGCATCAGCTTCACCACTGTCACAGTGTTTGTCATATGCTCCTGCAGAATCACATGTAGAGATTTAAGTCATCTGCCTCCTGCCCCCAGCCTGGAGAAAACCTGCAGTAGCTCCGTTTTCTTTGCTCCATGGTGAAGGCTGACACAGCTTACTCCCGAATACAGGATGGCAACTTCTATTTTCATGCAGATTTCTTTTCTCCCACGTCAGGGAAGCACTACTGACTATTTCCAGGGGTGAATTTGAGATACTACACAAAAAGAGTGATATGCAATAGAAATGACATGGCAAGAAAAATCCTCAGCAGAAGTGAGCTCTATGCATAATGGTTATTTGTGGCATACGGTAGTCTTACTGTCCACTCACAAGGAGATACTTCAGATTGATGGTTGGGAAGAATCAGTACCTGTGGACTGTTGCATGCAAGTACACAAGGAATCCACTATGAAAAAAGCCTTGCATTTAGTTTTTGGAACATTTTTCCTTCTTCCAGTTAACAACGGGAAACTGAAAAAAGAAAATTAACTCCTCAGTTACTGTTCAAGTCATGGCACAATCCCCCACAGAAGTGTCATACGTTAACCCCAGGCAAACAATAATTATTCAAAGCTACATTTATGATCTCTGAATTAGGAACCAACTGTATTCTCAGCGTACCTATTTATATATTACACATATTTGTAATTATACAAACTATACTTTTTTTGTTGTTGTTTTGATTTACTTGGATACTGTCATGATCCTATCTCCATACACCATTTGAACTTAGCTACACTTTCAGCCTAGACTAGCTGCTGAACTGCTTGCACTCTTCTGAGGAGCAAGGAGATTACAAAGAAAAGACACACAAAACCACTTGTGTTCACGATCTTTTAATACCCTTCAAAATTTTCCCTCTAAATGTCTAGAGCAGTCAAATTATCTCACAATTAACAAAAAACAGACAAAAAACAAACAACCCAGAATTGCTCAGTTTATTCCAGCCAGAAGAATCACATGACCTGTCCCTAACAACATCCTGTATAAAGTCAACTAACAAACTTTTGGGTAGATTTAATCACAATATATGCTAGTGGAAGAGGCTACATTTCTGTACAAATGCAGTTTTTGTGTCAATGCTAATAAAGATAAGGAAAGTCAGGCTGTTTATCAATTATCCTTTGAGATATGAAATCAAGATCATGAATAATTCACCTATATATGTACACCCATATTAGTACCATTTGCCTATCACTCCTCATCAAGTTTCTATTACCTTCCTGAATTATTCGCTCTCTTTTATTTCCTAAAGCTCACTACAGATCTCAACTTTCAATTAATTGAATTTATATAATTGACAAAAGTCACTTAAAATTCTCCCAAGGAAAAAAATAATAATCAATCTTACTTTAGCAATTTCTTTCTCCCAGCTTTCAAACACTTTTCATACTCACTGACTACCTGGAAATTTCCTCATACTACCGGTTTATTCTGTTTTGTACAAGTAGGGATATGACCGAACACAATGAGCCACTCTTTATGAGAGCTAAGTCCAGTTATTTTTCTCATCACAAACCGGGTGCCCATGCAAATGAACTTATTGCTCTCAAATCTTTGTAACCTGACTCACCTACAAACAAAATCTTCTGCTGCTAGCAGGACTACCTGGAGGCTGCAGTTGATGTTCAAGGAAGGTATCTGCAATTGTTTTGCCAGCTCAAAGCTTCCTTTGTGAAAATTTTCATTACTTAAAAACCTTTATCTACGAGTAACACAAAAGTCACAAGAGAATTCTTAAGAGACATTTATGAATTTTAAACCTGGACTACAAAAAAAAGAGACTGAGAAGACAGTTTGTCTTGATTTGTATTTTCCATGACTGGTACTAGTCTGAATTAGGAAATATGCTCAAATTTCTTTTTAATCATATTTCTAGACAGTATGCAGTGAAAAACTCTGTATTTAGACTATCAAAAGCTAAACATCACTTAGAAGCAAGTTTATTAAACTTAGAGCAACAGTCAAAAAAATAATTTACATAAAATAGTATATACCTATTTGTTCACTGCAGGAACTACGTTACATACATATAGAAGCAGAGTCCTATTATTACAGTGGCAAAGGTCCCACTGCGCATTAGATAGTTCACGATAACATCACTCAACAGCCAGCACAGACGGGCAGAACGACCAAGGAAGACAACTGAACTCCAGCAGCCTGCCAGACCTATCACAGACTCATTGGACGGTTACTAACGGGTGACTTAAACCAAGATCCGCAAAACCAGTGTTCCAATTTATACAGTTGTCCTTTAGGCATGCAAATTCCCATTGTGTAAGTCCACAGAACCTTGATATTTAGGACCTAAATTTACAGAGCTATTTCAATCCCTCTGACTGCCCCACCTATAAAAAATTAATTGAAACACCTACCTAGGTCACAAGAGCACTCTATGAGTAAGTGCATTAAAGATTAGGATTCACTAATTGCTTTATGGTCACTATTATAGTAACATCTAAGCACTAAACTTGTCTACTCTCCAAAACAAGTTTTGTTAGAAAGCATCTTAGGTAGAGCAATGTATAAAAATTGTTTTCAAATTAATTAAAATCATTAATTTTCAGGTAGACGAGAACTTTTAATTTAATTCTAAGTATGTTAAACTGCACCCTATAACCAGCCTAAAAATAGTGTGATTGCCAGTCAAACAGAAATTTAGCATGCATCCAGAAGCTTCTACGCTGCACTTGCCAGGAATGTCAAGACTTAGAAAAGTCACATATATTGTAACAGTCAAGACAAAGTAATCTGTAACACAAGCACACTGAGTGCCCTCTCCAATTATTCACTACTGTGATGCCTGGCAGTGTCACTGCAGTTAAGCTTCCTTCTGTGTTTTCATTATAAACCAAACCTGAAGAAAAGTATCAGCTAAAAGTGCATGCCCTGTCCTACATGACTTAAAAAAAAAACAGTTTAACATGTTTGGGGTTTATTATACCTTTTAGTGACTCAAGAATGTGAGGGGAAGAGGATTGTATCTTTTAAGCAAACAGAATTGCATACTGTTTTGGCCACCTAAATCCATAGATGTCTATAGTCACAGACTGGAGTAATGAGAACTCCCCCATGAGGGGTTTGAATCAGCTATATTCTAATTAAATGAAACAGAAGACATTGTGTTTATATTCCTATTTTTTTGCCTTAGTTATTTGATCACACAGAATCACAGAATCACTAGGT
>NW_010517514.1:0-561 GCF_000687285.1 Phaethon lepturus
CGGGTGGACACCCCCCTGTTGAGAGCCGACTCTCCATTAGCGCTCCCGACGGAAACCCGGAGAAGGATGTGCTGCTTGGATAAGGGAAAAGAACATTTAAAAAGGGGTTGTTGTCGTTCCCCCCGTTTTTTTTTTCCTTCCAGATGACAAGTCGTTCTCTGCAGTGGTTTTATTGACAGCGAATCCACCAGCAGCGGCCGGGCTGCACGCGGGGAGGGATGGGGTTTCGGGCCAGAGTTGATGCGCGTGTGGACGTACTGGCGAGCCCTTGCTTTCCACCCCACGAGAGACCCCAGTGAAGAGGCTCCGTGTCTCCAAGCCACCCTGGCTGGAAAGCATGTCTCCTGGGGGCCTCGGGGGGCTGTCAGGGCCCCCAAGCACCCTGGGGCCCTATGCTGCAGGAGCCGGGGGGGAGGCGAGCGGTCGGAGGAAACTTCCTTGCCGCTGGCCCCTGGCCAGGAAGGATGCAGCTGCATCCTTGGAGTCGAGTGGAGCATGGGGAGCGTGAGCGTTTCCGCGTTACTTTTTGTGGGAGCCACGTGAGGGCTGTGTTAATTCCTG
>NW_010517514.1:586-1039 GCF_000687285.1 Phaethon lepturus
TGGGTGTAGAGCTACCAATTAGCCCCAGGTGATAATTGGTAACAGTGGGACACAAGACACCAAGGCTTAAAGGTGGGTAGCCAAGGGGTGGGCTGGGACCTGGGAGTGGGGGGTGTGAAGAGGAGGTGAGCTGCTGTGGCTGGATCCTTCCTGTGCAAAATGGGTGCTCAGCCCTGGCTCAGATCCGGTAGCCAGGGCTCCCCTCAGGCATGCCCACAGATGTAATTAGTGTGAAAAAAGTAATTAAGGGAAGGTGCTGCAGCGCTGAGTCTCCCAGCACAGGCTCCAGCAGGCAGGCAGGCACCGGCAAGTCTCAGGAAGCCCTCAGGAGCTGTGGCCAAGGGAGAACTCAAGCCCTGGGGCTCCTTTCTCACCTTCTGAGCAATGTTTGTCCCCGCTTTACCACACACACCCTGTTACCGAAACAGACTTCCACCCTGCGTCTTGGAAGAG
>NW_010517514.1:1119-16625 GCF_000687285.1 Phaethon lepturus
TTTTTCCATGCTTTTTTGGGGTTATGCCCTGCTCTCGCTCCCTCCGTCGAGGCAGCCCTGGCTTGCAAATTGCTTCTTTATCTGCACCCACCGCCCGGCCGCTGTACCCGAGGCAATTTAATTCATAATGGTCTCTTAAATACTGTGGGCGATGGAGGTGCTGGGCTCTGCCGCTTCCCCTCCCGGAGTGCGATGGCTCTGAGGGTGACTGGACCTGCAATCTCCAGCATCGCATTGTGTATTTAAGGTGAGAGATTTAATTAAAAGGCCACCAAAGTGACGTGCCACAAAGCCCTTTCTGCCCTGCCGCTGGGCACAGAGGCAGTGCTCTGGCGTTCAGCTGCCCGTCGGGAGGACGGGGCCGTTGTTGGCCCTGCGCTGTGTGCCCGCTGCGCCCCTGCGCTGTGTCCCCGCTGCTGCCGGACCCTTGCCATCGGTGGGTTTGGCAAGGCTGGTGCAGTGTCCGGCCTCGCAGCCCTTTCTGTCACCCCATCCAGGCCAGACATTCTAGGGGAGAGGGGGGAAATTCCAGCCCCCCTCGAACCTGGGCTAAGTGACATGTAAAATATCTTCACAGCCGATCTCTGCTAATGGGTTGCAAATTACTTCCATCAGCTCCGGTATTACAGATTGCTCATCTGAAATTGCTTCCAGGAGCCCATTTTGGGGCCAAACACTTCCTAGCTTGGGGAAATAACCATCAGCATCATTAGCAACAGTAAATTGTATTCAAATGAGGCACTGTGGGGCCTTACTAGGACTTTTTATGCGTACTTTCCTCACTGGTGGGGTAGCTCCGGCATTAGGGGGCTGTTGGTTCCGTGTGGGGCTGGGTACTGCTTCTCCCAGCCCCAAGAGCCAGTCCCAGTTGGCCACCCCCGTCGCGCCAGGCTGCTCCTCGAGGCATCGCTTTGCCCCAGCTCTGAACCAAGAGCAGCTCCGTTGCCTCAACGTAGGTCCTGGTATAGGTCCAGGGCTTCCTAATTCATGAGTGCGTTGTTAATTATCTGCTGGAAGGCAAAGCCTCAGCATCTTGGTGAGACTAACGAGGCTATTAGCAGAACTGCTTCTCGCCGCTGCTGGCTCCAGCTGGCCTGGAGCACGCTGCTGTCCTGGGTCGGCAAACGGAGGAAGAGAGAAGCCTTGTGCTGTTGCATCTTTAACTCCTATTTGCTGTTTAAACCATTTCTGAGACCTTTCCAAAGGAAACCACCATATCTAAACCCTGAGAAACGAGAACCCGGCGCGGGCAGCTCAGTGATACCGTGGGATTTCTAAACCAAGCACGTCCCCGTTGCCCACGCAGCGGTAGATGCGAAGGGTCAAAGACAGCCTGGATGGAGGGTCAGGCCGCAGCACCCGGCGCTGGGGTTATCCTGAGTAAAACCACAACCGTTTAAAATCAGCAGTTTGCCTGGCTCCCTGCTCCGAGTGCTGGGTCACTCGCCCCTGTGCAGAGTGTCTCCGTCTGATTTATGCCGTGTTGTGCTGTGCTCTCGCTTGCACCCGCTTGGCTCTCCCAGCGCGAGGAGCAGCCAGTCCATTAAACACTGAGTCATCTTCAGCAGCATTTAATTTTGTGAGGGGCAGCAGTTTGGATAATTAAAGGCCTCCGTGGCCAAAGCCGGCGGCTGTGGAGAGCAGGGCTGACGGGGAAGGTGAGGACACCCAGCAGCACCGATTAATTGGGTGCCACTGCTCTGGCGGTGAGGCCCTGGCAGAGAGGTGGCTCCTCTCTCCCACCTTCCCCTTTCCCCCTTGTGTTTTCAGGTGTGTTTTAACCTTTTCCAGCGTCAGATGAGGGCTTCCTTGGTCAGGTGAGTGCAGTGATGCTCTGTGCTATTTCTGCCCAGATTAACCATGTCCTGATGGGATCTCCCGCGGGCAGATACGCTATCTGGAGGCCTTGGCTTATTAAAAGGACAAGCTGTTCGGGGAGCTGGTAATAAAGCCATGAAAGCTTTTACGAACCAGAGTTGAAGGCACTGATATCGCTGTGCTCTGTGTGGGTGAGAAATTAGACAAGAGTTCCTCCATGCTGATCTTTTTTTTTTCCCTCCCCCCTATTCATCTTTCTCAACAATTATCTTTTATTTTGATATCTTTCTATTTAAACCTTCAGAACCGTGCTCAGGATAAAAAGGCTGAATCGCTTAACAACCAGGCACCTTGCAGCGCAGGCTGTGGGGGGACCTGGAGACACGGAGAGCAATGGGGAAGGGGGAAGGTAGCTTGGGATCTCCTGGGGTTTGGCAGTGGGAACCGTCCCCAAGGGCCCGCAGATGAAATCTCTGGGGCCCATCTCCTGCAGGAAGGCAGGCACACCTCCTCGCCAGCAGCCTTGGTGAGAGCTGTATCGCTGTGTCTGTTGCACCAACGTTGCACAACTGGGTCTGAATATCTGGGATTTCCTCCTCTTGCTGCTCATCACCCTCGGATCTGGGTGCCCCTCACCTGCTCTGGGCTGCTGTTTTTTTTACAGCCCCTTCAGGGCTGTTTCTACTCTTTTGCCATCCTGGAAATCTTGCGATCGATCCACCACAGGTTTCCAGAGTTGTGAATGGCACATCGCAAACCGAAGGCGGATGCAAACCCTGCGGAAAGTCACTGAGCTGAGCATGCGGCTTCATTAGCTTGAGCAATTAGCATGAGGCAATGCAAAACCACTGGCTACTCCTGAAAGACTGTCCTGAAACACTTTCCCCGTGCACCAATTCCACCTTGGCTGGTTCCTGCCATCCTCACTTGTTTTACCCTGTTTTACCTTACTTGTTTTACTAGAAAAAGCCTGTCATCTGGGACACACACAGCCCCAGGACTGGTCCCCTGGACTGGAGGGTCTGAAGATGCTCAGGCTGGACAGGACCCATGTCAGGAAGTGTGGAGCAGGGGCCAAACAACCTGATTTCACAGGATGCTGGGCCGTGGCTGGGTCAAGCAGGGATCTGTGTGGTTGCCAGTGGTCCTGCGGCACTGCCCCAGGCCACCCCTCCCAGCTCCTTGCTCTCTTCTCCGCTCTGATATCCGTGTCAGAAGCTGAAGCGGTTTTGGAGCTACATGAGAAGTGCCCCGTGCCGTCGGTGGCCACACCAGTGTTCCTGCAGATGTGTCCAGCAAAGGCAAACGCCTTCCTGCAGTCCCAGGCCATGAGCAGGTACCGGCATGGTGTGCGCGCACACGGAGGTGACATGCTGGGATGCGCAACGTGCGGTGCGGGGCAACAGGATCCCGCAGCTCCTCCCTGGGTGCGGATCCAGCCCGTTCCCCTGTGCTGCCCCGCTTGTCCAATACCGTTTCTCTGCCTGCACTACCCTGGCTTGGCTAGTGGCTGCTTGTCCCAACGTCCTTGTCACTGCCATAGGGCCGGTTCAGATCACATTTTCTTTTACTCCCTCTGACACTGGTTGTGGCCACAACAAAACTCATCTCATTAAGGAAACGCTGAGGATGGCTGGAAGGGGAAATGGATCCTCCCATCTGGTAAGGGTCAGGTTGGGCCAGCGGCACGTGCCTGCTGTGGCCCCGAGCACTGCAGAGCCATGATGAAGGCAGCTCATGTGTCTTGGGCGTGCGAACACGCTCCAGCAGCCTGAGCGATTGCGCAGGAGCCGAAGGGTTAACGCTGTTGGCGTGCAAACATCTCCTAACAGCACCGATGGGAGCCGCGAGCCTCTCCGCTCTCTGAAAGCTGGCAAACAAATTAAAGCAATGTTGCAACTAATGTGTTTCTTTGCAGCGGAGAGGAGGAAAAGCACTGCTCAAAGGCTGAGGAGACAAAGGCAGTGCAGATGGGTGCTGGGGGACCCGGCGAGCGCCACGTGCTCCGCGCTGCTTTGCTCGGAGCTAAGCTGAGATTTGCCGCTACAGCTCTGTGACAGCGGCTGGAATAACTTGGGGAGGATTTATGGGAAGCACATCAGGGTCAAAGGGGGAAGCTGCCTGGGAAGGGCTGTAGCTGGGGGTTACTCTGCTATTGCTGCTCCTCGGTGTGTGTGTCCCATTTCTCCTGGAGGAATTGTGCTGTGCAGAGAGGGAATATAGCACTGTGTGCTCCAGGCATATATATCAGCGTGTCTTCCTGGCAGCTGCCTGACACACAGCAGTCCAGCGTCTCCAAAAATGAGGTCTCCCTTGGCTTCTTGCGCTCTTGTTTGCCTTGAAGAGAAATTAAAAGGGGAGATGCAAATCCCCTAAAACAACTTAAGCCGGTGGCCGCGGCGCAGCCAGGTCCGGGGCTGGTGGGTGCCTGGGGGAGGAGGCTGGCTGGCACGGGTTCGGCGCGTGGTGAAAGGGCTGGTGGAGTTGGGCGGCCTGGACCCGCAGCCATGGGCAGAGGGCTGCTGCTGGTCCCCGGCAGGGCCTTGTCGCTGTCCCCCGTTTACAGAAATGACACGTTTCTCATGAACGGGCAGGTTTGCTACCCTCCCCCAGCAGCAGAGCCCATGCAAGGAGCAGATGGAGCCAGTCTCGAACATGCAATCTCAGCAAAAGCAAAGCCAGTGAGTGAGTGAATTACCGGCACGTTATGTGAGAGCTGGGGATTCCCAGGGGACGGTGGAGATGAAGCAGCCCTTTGCTCACCGTCTGCAGCTGGAGGGGCCGGGGCACCCGGCTGGCCGCCGTGGGAGCTGAGCCGCCCTCCCTGGGGATGGTTCACCTGCCAAAACCCTCGGTGGACCCTCTCGGAGCTCTGCAGACGTTATCGAGGTCGTATCTGTCCCTTCCCCTGCGGTTTTCCTGGCTGTGTCTCATGAGGCATATTCACAGGGTGGCTGCAAAGTGCCGAGTAGTGTCTGCTCTCTACAAGACAGTTGTGGCTCTGACTGTGGAAAATACAAGCACGCCCAAGGGCAGAGCATCTTTTGCCTTTGTCTCGCTGCTCAGCAAAATTGTGAGAGTGCGTGCAGCAGCTCCTAAACTCCCCGGTTTAAAAGTGAATTTTAACAGGCTTGAAAGACCACTGGCCCCTACCTGGTGCCTTTGGGGCAGCTTTGCTGCGTCCCCCAGCCATGCGATGCCCAGCGATGTGAGGGACGTTCCAGCCGAAACGCCTGCCTGGAGGCAGCGTGCTCGGTTCTGGCTGATGAGGACAAGGATGTGCTGGTTTGCCCGCCTTGGTGCTTCTGCTCTGCTCCCCATCAGCTGAACTAATAAAGTTTGGATTCATTAAATCCACAAACGGTTCCAAACTCGATTGCCCTGGGCTGGCTCGCAGCTCCTGTCCACCCCTCCCCTTGTGTATCTGCCTGGGAGATAAGGATGGCAGTGGCTTTAATTCCTCCCTTAATGTATCGACTGCCAATTCTCCTACCCGCTCACCCTTGATAAATATTGCACAAAGATTTGGCTGCCAATGTGCTGGAGATAAAGGTCCAGTCCCGCCAGATCTCCTTCGTCTGTGCCTTTTGTCTCGTTAGGTGTCCAATTTGTTAAACAACACACCTGCTGCAAGAGAGGCTTTTCCCATCTCTGCTCCTGCTTTGGATTATTGCTGAACCCCTGAGTGAGCTTCCCTCCCCGCCGTGCCCAGCCCTGGGTGGGAATTGAGGACTGAGAACAGGCACCGTCATTTCCAGGCCTTGAATTGTCATTGATTGGGGATCGATAGCGGAGCCTGCCTTGGCTCAGTGCTCTCCCGGGCCTGGCAGGATCCTCTTCGCTGGCAGCGTGCGGGTGCCAAGGTGCTGCCATGTCATCCATGAGCCCGTCCCTGGGAGCAGAGCCCAAACCAGGATTTGGGGAGCCTCCTGTGCAGAAAACCTGTAAAAGAGAAAGCACCAGAGGCTCTGGCTGTGTTTAGCCTTGCTAAAAATCTTCTTTCCACCCCTATGCCCAAGCTGGATTAGCACAGTTTGGGGCGCCAAGAGAATGGCTAGTGTTTGGGAGGCATCACCAGGACATGTGCTGCATCTTGCCTGCCCACCCACCACGTCTGGGTTTGCAGGAACCGGCTCCCTGGTCTCAGAAACCCTCCAAGTGACTTCAGAACTGAAAGCTGCTACCTGATGGTGCACAAACGTCTTACGGAGAGTGCAACACCGATGGGAGCTGCTCAGCTGTGTGATGGGGAGCGATGCTGGCATGCGCAGGGAGGGTGCCCAGCGCTGATGGTCTCTGTGAGACCATGCAGGCAGAAGTCTTGACGCTGCAGCAGTGTGCGACGGGTGCTCCTGACCGAGCCTCCAATTTCAGGGCTGCTGTAGGCAAGAGGACGGGCTGGGCTGGGGAGAGAGAAACAGAGGAGGGAAAGTCTCTGGCAACCTTATTGCTGCCTTAGATCTGGTTGGCAGCATCTGTTAGAGCTGATATCCCCCCTTTGCGCCCTCTCATGCAGCATCCTGAGTGTCGTCTCTCTCATGAGAAGATCAAATTAAAAGAGAGATGAGTGACGCTCAGATCTGGAAGTGTTTGAGCTCAAACGTGGCATGTATGCCTGTGATTCGTGCTGTCCTGCCGGAAGAGCAGCTGTCCCGGGCAGCTTTGGATGCTATTTAGCTTACAGGTCTCTGGGTTCCCCAGTTTGGGGGTGGCTCTGACAGCACGGTTTGATCGCTGTCACTTCTAAATCCATAAGAAATGTCATCTAAAGTGCAACAAATAATGTCCTGATTATCTGCTGGATCCTAATGCTACTCCCTGGAGATAACAAGCTGCAATTTCCCCCCTGGGCCATACAATAATCGCCCGAATTACTCCCAAGCAGTGGTTATTAAACTCATGGCACTGCTTTCATTTACAAAGCAAAAATAATTAAGCAGGTGTCTATGTTCACTGTTTGGCTGGGAGTGACCGGGGTTATTTCTGCTTTGTTCTGGGAAAGAAACTCTCAACAGCTATGGAAAACCTCCATGGCTTTTCTGCTCCGTGTGGCACGGTTCTGTCAAGAACGGTACAGAGAAGCCGCCGGATGATCAACCAAATAAAATGCAGTTGGTGTCTGTTAACGTTGGGGTTGGTATCCCAAAAGATGTAACCTCCATCCAACTCTAACATCAGAGGGATTTAGGGAGATAGCCTGGTTAGCGAAGCTGAAATGTGATGGGCATACGAAATCGCACCCCAGGCCCTTGCGGAAGTTGATGTGCTGGTTTGGATGAGCCGGACGGGTGCAGGGCACCGGTGGCCCGTCCCCGCACAGGCTGCGGCAGCCTCCGGGCAGGGGGGACAACGTCCCCTTTCCTCATGCCAGGGACAATGCGCAGCGCGCTGCGGCTGAGATTCGCGCGTTGCTGCTCCCTCTGTGGATGCAGGCGCGTGCTTGCCCCCCACGCACGCGCGTGCTTCTGCACCCAGACGTGCAGCCGGAGCGCACGGGCTGGCCTGGACAGGAGGGCTTGAACGCAGAGAGGGGGATGATGGGGACGGGGGGAGGCAGCGCTGGTGAATTATGCATGACACGGGGAGGAGAGCCGTTATCTGCGCGGACAAAGGCCTGCGCCAGGCAGCCCGGCGCTCCGCTGTACCTGTACCTTCCTTTCGCCCGTGCTTTATCTCCGCTCCCAGCTTGTAATTCAGCCCAAATATCAGAGGAAGCTGGAAGATTAATTTTCTCTGTCTGCATGGCAAAGGAGAGGGGATGTGCTCTCGCTCCAGACTCCCAGCTGCTTAATCTGCCGCCGAGTCCTGCCGAAGGAAAAGGCAAAAATTTATCAGCGTTGGCAAGTTGCTGGCGCGGGGAGGGGTGCCGGGACCCGGTGGCTGCGCTCAGCCCGGGGCCGCATGCCAGCCCCCCGCAAGCAGGTCGCGGGCTCTCACAGCAGGGCTCGGTGTGCTGCATCTGTGTGCCGTTTTGGGGGGCATTAGGAAAATGCAAAACCTTCCCCCGCCCTGGTGTTAGGGCCCAGAGGAATGTGTGGGGCTCGGCAGAGCCGGAGTCGCTGCCTGCCCTGCCGCCGAGCGTGAACTGCGTGTCCTTCCAGCGTGGGAGCCTTCACGGCTGCGAGTTGCTCAAATATTTAAGGGATGACAACTGTATTAATACAAAAACTAGATAAAGATCCCTTGAGTTTAAAGCAGGAAACATCAGCTCAGCTCTTATTTTGCAGCCCTCTCCCTTAGCTTACTCTCTGGCTTAAATGAAATCATAAATATCAGCCCACAAAGCTCCTTTGTCACTGCACGAAGCTCCTGGCGACAAGAGGTCATTCATTAAAAGCCAGATGAAGGCAATAGAGACTCCCATTGTTTTTAACGAGTTCAGGATAAGGCCATGGCTTCTCTTCTGACATTAATGCGCCGTTTCACTACGAGGAGCAGGGGGAATGGACCACGTGTCGCTGCAGACAGGTTTGGCTCATCCCATCCAAGGGCTCTTTACCCCGACGCCAGTCACCGCTGGAGGAGGTACCCCCGGTTCACGCAGGCAGGAGATCACAGATAAACCTGGTTTGTCGTTCGGACCGACGGCGCAAACGCGGCCCCTTTCGTACCCTCCTCGCAGGGCGCGCGGGCGATGCGACCAGCGATATTGCACAGACAAGCCCTGGCTGAGGCCTCGCAGCTCCTGCTCCCACCCAACGGCATGTGCGTGATGCCATCTGCCGGCCTGCCGCTCCGGCCAGGCGCGAGAAATTAGAAATTAGAAAATTAATTAGAAATTAGAAAATTAATTCCCTCAAATTAGAAATTAGAAATTAATTCCCCCAAATATCCAGCTTCCTCCAGCTAAACCTGGGCTGCCCTCCCCGCTCAGCCTGCCGGGTATTTTCCTCACGCAACTAAATCATTCCTTTTTGAAACCTGTGCTGTATTAATGCATCAAGAGAAATGCACCCAAGATAATTTTTTCCTTTTTTTTTTCCCCCCCTGGAGAAAGGCTGTTCTCTTAAAGTTTCTCGTTTTGCTTTCTCCCCCCCCTTTCTTTTTTTTGGAATGACTCTTCGCAAAGACCATCATGTTCTAACTGGTTTTGGATTAAAAGGAACTTAATAAAGGTTCCCCCTGAGCACAAAGCGGCACAAATGGGTTTGCAATTCTGGAGTTAATTAGGCAGGAGCTGGGCAGAGATGTGAGTTTGCGAAGCTCCACCAGAGGATGAGGCTGGGAGGGAAAGGTGTGTTACGGCAGGGCCGCTCGCTAGCACAGCGAGGCACCGGGGCAGATGTCTTTGCATCCTGCCTCAAAAGACCGAGGCGTGAGGTCACCACTGAGCCCATCGGCATCGTTAGAAGCCAAAGTCCTGGTCACATCATGGGTTCCGCGAGCGCTGCCTGGGAAGGGAGTCTCCGGCGGCTGGAGGAGGCGAACAGGCTAAAGACCAAACGGAGCGAGACTGCAGGAGGAGCTGGAGGAGAATTTCTGCTGCCTGAAAATGTGAAGTGCTTCCGCCAGTAATCGCTGGAATCATCAAATTAGCATAAATTCTATTAACGGTTTCCCAGATGAGACGTTTCAAGGCTTCTCCCTTCCCTCCCCGACATAAACAAAAGAGAATA
This sequence comes from Phaethon lepturus, assembly GCF_000687285.1. Lineage (NCBI taxonomy): Eukaryota > Metazoa > Chordata > Aves > Phaethontiformes > Phaethontidae > Phaethon > Phaethon lepturus. Next base: position 10,554 of record NW_010517514.1, read on the forward strand.
TAATTACTTTGCAATAAAGCAGCTCCCGAAAAGGCCCTCAATACTTACGCCTTTTCTTCTCCCTTGAAATAAAGCTATACATGAAAGGTGCTTCTGACCTCTCTGCTCTCATCATGCATCAGTCAGGGAGGAGGAAAGAAAAGCTCTACAAAGCTTTTAGGGACCGGGGCTGGGACCGAGCAAGCAGCGTGTGCCGTAGGACACGGCCCATTTGCCATGTCCACATCCCATCGGCAGGCTGGTTTCTGCAGAAGCTTTTTTGGGGCACTCGGTTCCTGATGCCCGTGGAGCTCCCACCCATCGTGTTTCAGAGGAGGGTCTGGAAGCACGACGTCTGAACACACGTGGAAGAAATTTAATTTGCGTAACAGTGAGGCCCAGTACCTAACGCAGTAACTCACTACAAGCGCCGTGGGGGCAATAATCTAAAATGATGTGCCTTTTTATTGGCATGAGATTGCGGATGACAATTTAAAAGAGAAGAGAATTTGCTTATGAGCAAAAGCCTCCTTAGCTCCTAAGAACGACACTAAAACAACTCGCCTGCCTATAAATATGATCTGCCAATAGAGACATCTTAGCTGTGAAGATTTAATTACAGGCAGGAGCTGCAGGAGGCTCTGGGCTGACGCCGAGACAGCTGAACCTCCTCAGAAATGGGTGTGCAAGAAGTGCCGGGCTGGGCTGTCCGTGCACAAGAGGCTCTCAGCAGAGCCAGGTGTAACTGTCAGCCTTCAACTTGCTTTCCAGATTGGGACAAATTGGGCTTTTGGATGATTTTCTGTGCTACGAGGTCAGATATCAAGGTCAGTGCCTTTCTTTTGCTTTGCAGTTCACTTGGAGTGTCTCTTCTGGGCCTCAGTTCCCCTATAAAATGTAGATAATTTTGACTATCTTCTTCAAGGGAGCCTCATTAATGTTTACTTTTCAGAGGACCTTGAGGCTTTTTACAATCTATTATGAATTAATTATTATTAATTAAGTTAAAGCAGGCTACATAACCTAAATAAAGCAGTTCTGAGAAAGCAGCTGGATGTTAGAGAGCAATCTGCTTTATGAACTCCCTTTTCCACTTAGCGATTTTAAGCATTTAGTTCCGCTTTCTAATTGCTAATATCTGTTCTTCAATTACCCGCAGTTTTGTTTCAGATTTAAAAGATTACAACACATTGTTATTTTATGATTATGTGATTTGGCTTCTTGTAATTGTTGGGTTTTGGTTTGTGCTTTATCAGTTTGCGTATTAAACGTCTGCGAATGGAAGGGGTTGAAATGGGGTTTTGCCTTTCGGCACAAGGGACAGATTGCCGGCTGTTGCTCGGATCAACGTTTCAAAACCAAAAATGGGTCGAGGTGTTTCGCAAGCGAGAACACCTAATAAACAGCCTCCGGGTGAAGGATCAGCCCCCTGAGCCAGCGATGGGTGGCAGCCAGCACCTTGCGCAGGCCCTGTGGCGCTCTGCAGAACCCGCATGGGGGGCTCAGGCCCACCCGCGCCGTGTGCCAATGGCGTTGCTTAAAGTCGCAACCGGGGCTCGGGCCTGAGAGCAGTTTTTTTCTCCCCAGAACTGCCCCTCTGATGCTGACGGCTGCGCTTGGGCTCCCAGAGAAGCCGAGCGATGGGTGGCAGCCAGCACCTTGCGCAGGCCCTGTGGCGCTCTGCAGAACCCGCATGGGGGGCTCAGGCCCACCCGCGCCGTGTGCCAATGGCGTTGCTTAAAGTCGCAACCGGGGCTCGGGCCTGAGAGCAGTTTTTTTCTCCCCAGAACTGCCCCTCTGATGCTGACGGCTGCGCTTGGGCTCCCAGAGAAGCCGCCACCCCCAGCTTCAGACGCTTAGTGAACGGAGCCAATGAGAGGCCGGGAGGGTGGGGAGCACGCTGGGATTGGCTGGCCGTAGGGATTCAAACCGAAGTGCGGGGCGGTTAAGCTGGGCGGTTGGAGTCAGAGCTCGCGCCGGGCCGGCGGCCCAGGTGAGTGTGCGGGAGCGTGAGGGTGGCCGAGGGGTAAGTGGTGGGTCCCCAGTACCAGGGCCTTGCCCAGGCCGCGGGGACCCCCTCACCGGCGGAGGGGAGCAGCCTTCCCGGCGCAGCGCGGGCCGGCGCTTTGGGCGGGCCCGGCGCCAGTTTCCTCTGAGGCCTTTTCCTTCGCTGCCTCGCAGGCAGGGCCCGTGGCCGTGGGTGCTTTACGGGCTGGCCTCGTTCCTTCGCCCTCCCCGGCCTCTGCCGTCGAGTTGGGCGCGGGGCTAATGATCGTGGTGCTGGTAATTAAAGCATGAAACTGTAGAAGTGGTCCTTGCATGAATTAGGCAGACTACAAGGAACAGAGGAGTGCCTTTGAGTAGAGAGCTTTTCCGCCACTTGTAGTCCACGTAATATAGAAAGTCCCGGGTTATCTGTGTGTCTGTAGAGCCTGCAACTGCGAATAGAATACTTCAAAGCTTTCCAAGGTAGCCTCCTAAGTGTTAAGCTGGCGTGTTATACCCCCTCCTGGCACATCTCCCAACTATGTCTGTACCTGCTTCTAGTGCTAATTTATTAATCAAGGCTGTCCTGTGTGCCCCAGCAACCTCTCGCATGAGCGAAGTAATCTCTGTGTTGCTGAGCTGGAGACTTTCCTTTTCGTTGCTTCTGTTTATGCCATTGTTGCTGCTGTTTGAGGAAAATCTGCTGACTGACTGAATTTTAACAGCTATTTGCAGCAGGAGTTGTAACTTAAAATGCAGCTAAATTTAAAACGGTATTAAAATTCTACAGAATGCTGCTCCTATTTTTATCCTGCGAAGCTCTGAGAACTTGCAGGTTTTTAGTGGCCTGTATAGTACCAGGTTATTCGTAGACAGGGCATGAGCTGTGTTCTGCAGCCTTCCAGGAGGAGAATGATTTGGGATCCCTCGTCTTGCCTTGGGTTCCCAGCCTCTGTGGTATGCTGGAGAATATTTGAAGCAGTAAGGTGGGGAGCTATACTGCCTTTCTCTGTGTCTCTGCCATCCGTAAACTGTGGAAGGGTGAGGATCTTCATTCTGTAGGAAAGAATTTAGATGCATATATCCCCATAATACATAACATGTATTTTTGTTTGTGCAGCTTCCAAAACTCGCCTTAAAAAAATAATAAAACAATAATTTAAAGCTGATTCTCTCTTCTTTAGGCTGGTAACACTTTTTCTGTTTGGAGGTGGGAAGAAAGGGCTGGGCTGTTTATTTAGCTCTGATTTCTTGGCAGGAAGATGGAGAGTGCGATGCTGAACTTACGGAGTCTGTATGATCAACTTATGCGTCAGGCTGAAGTTTTAAGTGAAGGAAACGAATACCGTAAGTTCTGTTTCTGAAGTGGGTTGTGCTGTGTTTACTGTAAGAATACAAATATGCAAACAAACAGTATTAGCTGTTACTGAAGAATCTGTCAATGATGCTATAGGTAATAAAACTGCTACAGGCAGTCAGATTTGAGGATTTTTTTAATTGTCGAGAAATATGAAGTCATAGGCTGAACTTCTAGGCTGGACCACATTCTGCTTGGAGCAAGATGACTTCATTCATGCAGGGTCTCATGTTCTAGCTCTCCTGGGTGATACTTGGTCTGAAAAACTGCAAGATCTCATGAACATATAGAGTGTAGGTGGGTTTGCCAAAAGTTGGGAGCCGGTTATATTAATAGTTATCTACTGTTGGCTAAAGGAGGGCTGCTGCATCTCGTCTACCTGCCTGGGTAGCTAAAGATATATGTGTCATCTCTCCAGAGTTTATTCAGTTAGCGAAGAACTTCGAAGAGTATCGGAGAAAACTGCAGAAAACGGAGCATGAGCTTGGCAGGTACAAAGATCTTCTCATGAAAACTGAAGCTGAACGTAGTGCATTGGATGTGAAGCTGAAACATGCTCGCAATCAAGTGGATGTGGAGATCAAACGAAGGCAAAAAGCTGAGACGGACTGTGAAAAGCTGGTGAGTAATTCCTTTATTACCGGTTAGCTCTTTAGAGTGTGGAGGCAAGGTGATTAAACTGCATTGATCTATGGAAAATAAGGACTGGCACTTGTGATAACTTTTTTTTTTTCCGGGGAGGAAAAAACCCAGCAACAACAAATTGGCTTGGCTGCTTGTAGTAGCCTTCTGCTTTGATCTGGAAAAAGGTGATGGGCTGCTCTTTGGAGCTGAGCCGCCATTACCTGTCAGAGCAGGGGCTTTGCAGCCGTTAGCAGTCTATTGACACAAGTTCTGAGAACCTATCAGTGTGGTATCTCAAAACTCTTGAGATTGTTTAATTACTGTAGGAACCACATTTTATCCTGGGGCAGCTTCTGGTATTTTGTACCTTTATAGGAGAGGCAAATACAACTGATTCGAGAGCTGCTCATGTGCGATGCATCTGGGAGTATTCAGCTAAGTGAAGAACAGAAGTCTGCCCTCGCCTTTCTTAACAGGCCACAGGTTTCTATAGGGGGTTCAGGCAACAAAAGGTAGGTGAAACAGCATTTTGTCTGAGCAACCTAAGTGTCAAATATCAATCTGGACGTGTACCTCTGTGACACATACTGCACCCATATCAACAGATTTTTACTTTTTATTCCAGTTTGAAATATATCTTTTCTGAGACTCTAAGATTGTTCTGGAACCATGGCTGACTGAAAGCCAAACTGATACAAGTTTCTTCTAATTTTTAATTTTTAGGCTGTCTACAATAGATGAATCTGGCTCAATTCTGTCAGACATCAGCTTTGACAAGACTGATGAGTCACTGGTAATGTAACTCCCAAGTTCCAAAGTTTTCCTCTACTGTAAAACTTCAGGGTTGTGGGTTAATCTCTAGAGACCCCTCGTGTTTAGATTACTGTGGTATTAAACTGGTAGAGCTGATTTGCATTTCTCTGGTGTGCTATTGGCTAAAACTTAATGAAAGTCCTGGCTAGAGGCTGTACGGTATTTACACTGAGCTAAACAGTGTTGTGTTTCCCACAGGACTGGGATTCCTCTGTGGTGAAAGCTGTCAGACTGAAAAGGAGAGAGAAGCGGGTATGTTCAATTCTTCTCTTTCAAAGAGGTTCCATTGTTAGCCTTAGCTGGCACAATGTCACCATCTGTCACCTCACAGCCACCTATAATGATGTCTGAGCTACTAATCACAATCAAACTTCAGATGGATTGGCTTCTACTATTATTCAGACCCGCTCTCTGGATTTAGATTGAAAGTCAATTCTGATGTAGGTTTTCCTCTACTAAAAATGGCTGGAGTGGAGTTCTGTGTATCTTGTTCTGTTGTGGCCTCAAGTTTGCAAGGAAGCACTTGAAGATTAAGAGCTTCCAGATCAGGGGAAAATCATGTAGGAAGTTAGCATTTTTCTATTCTGTGAAGGAGCTTGTGCTTGTTCTCACCTGCTGTTAGTATGCAGTAAGCACAGGTGGGAAAGGACAGCCTGAAGTGATCACTAGCAGAGTTGGGAAGAGTGAGGGATTTGCTTAGTTGCCCTTTTTTTTGTGTGTGGTGGGTTTTTTGTTTTCTTCCTCCTTTCTTTTTTCTGAATTGGATTATAAAGCTGGCTAGGAAAATTATTTGAAAGAGTGGTATGTTGAGGCCTCCTGATACTTCACGGCAGCCTTGAAGCTGCCGTGAAGAACAGGTACCGTGGAAGAACTTAATGCATCTGTGGTGTGTGCAGACAATTGTTTGATCCTTCTAGCTATACTGAACTAGTATAACACTAAGCTAACGGCATACCTGCCTCATATACGGTATATTTTTGTCTCTCTTCAGCGGTCTTCCAGGCAGTTCATTGAAGGCCCACCAGGTCCTCAGAAGAAAACCAGATCAATTGGCTCCACAGCGGAACAGGTATGGTGTCCCCAGCTGGGTTTGTGTGCGTTTAAAGGTCATATTGCATACCTGTTTTTAGGGCCAAACTAGAAAATCCGATGTCCTCTCAGCATTGCTGTTGTTAACTGCATATTTTTCATTACAGGGGAATGAATCCATAGTAGCAAAGACAACTCTCATGGTCCCCAACGATGGTGGCCCAATTGAAGCTATCTCTACCATCCAGACTGTGCCTTACGGCCTGAGAAGCAGGAGGAAGAGC
>NW_010517514.1:16656-38577 GCF_000687285.1 Phaethon lepturus
TGTCCTAGTCCTGAAGCTACTACTCTAGTAGGCCAGAGGCTGTTCTGAAATGTTAACAGTTGCCTCCCTCCAGGACCTAGGCACTGCCTCTGGTTTATGATGCGCTTGCTTTTAAAACAAAGGTTACGGGGGGGTGGAAGGTGATTCCGTTCAGTCAGCACTCTTCCTCTTCTGTCTTTCAGGTCCTTTGCAGCCTTGGAGCAGCGAGTCAAGCATGGGCAGTAAGCAGCTGGAATCCAAATCGGAGACTGATGGCTCTGGCACCCCTCAGAACAATGCGGGAGTGAGGCTGCATGAATTTGTTTCAAAGACGGTAGGTCTACAGGCAGGAAGAATTTGAAAAAGCATCTCCTTCCATTTTGAAATGTGTGTGATACCAAGCTATTGATAAGAGGCTATTAGCCGTTATGTCTCAAGTCAACATTAACTGTAATGGTTACCTGCATGGATCAGGGAATATGTTATCCTATGTGGTTAGCCAGTTTGAGTCCTGCTGAGTTACTACATTGCACTAATCTCTTCCCATCTATATGCTTCAAATCATTAGGTTATCAAGCCAGAATCATGTGTTCCATGTGGAAAGAGAGTAAAATTTGGAAAAATCTCTCTGAAGTGCAGAGACTGCCGTGTGGTTGCTCATCCAGAGTGTCGGGACCGCTGTCCTCTTCCCTGTATCCCCACCTTGACGGGCACTCCTGTCCGGATCGGAGAGGTAAATCTGTGGGGTGAGCTTGGGGCAGTAGAGCTGCCAGCCCAAACGGGCTAATGTTTGATTAGAGTTAGAATGTGCTTAGGCTCCAGCAAGTCTGGCTTCTACAGAAGAGCTCCTGTTGCTCAGAGCTGCATAATAAAACGCAAATGGGCATGCTAATGTATCATTCAGTAACCAGCGTAGTGGGTGGTAGGGATGCGATGTTAGGAGGGTGTTAAGTTGTGAACACGCAGCTCTGGGTAGGCAGTCCTACAGCATTGTGCTGATGGATGTAGTGTTGCCCTTCTCTGGGCTGATGAAGAAGAAATAATGTTGTTTTTTTTTTTTTTTTAAGTTTAGATCTCACTAGGAGTTCCTGAGAGAGTATTTTGCATGTCTTGAAGACTAAGTATCTTTTTTTTTTTTATTTTCACTTCTGCCTCTTAGGGGACCTTGATGGACTTTGTCCCTTCTACTCCTCCAATGATCCCTTCTATCATAGTGCACTGTGTTAATGAGATCGAGCAGCGAGGGCTGCATGAGGTAAAAAGAAAATGAGGTGTGAAACAGTGCTAATGAAATGGGTTGTGGTGTTAGGGAAACAAATTGTTAACCTAAATCTCTTTTATTTATGGCGTGTATAGTGCTGCTTGGTGGGTGACTCCAAGTGAGCAACGGTGTCAGTGTAGAGTGCTCAGGTGTGGAAAGTGGGAGCAGAAGAATGTCAGCTTTATATGTGTAGTTGATATTCTGCCTCTAAGCAATGCTTTCTGCTAACAGACAGGCCTTTACCGGATATCTGGCTGTGACAAGACAGTGAGGGAACTGAAAGAGAAGTTTCTTAGAGCAAAAAATATTCCTCTGCTCAGTAAAGTGGATGATATCCATGCTGTCTGTGGCCTTCTCAAGGACTTTCTACGCAGCCTGAAAGAACCTCTTCTCACTTTTCGGTTAAACAAGGCTTTTATGGAAGCTGCAGGTAAGGAGTTGCTAAATGACATCTTCAACTCTTTTCCTAGGCTTGATGGTCACAGGTTTAGCTGTCGTGTGATCTGGCAGACCTCAGTGCTCTGTGGAGCCCTCATGCTTGCAGCTGCGTTGTGTGCAGTATGCTGGGAAGATCTCTCTGCTGTACTGTTTTGGAAGAGGAAAGAAACAGTTCTAGTGCTTGGGCAGGATACAAAATTATTATAATGGCCTGTGAAGTTTCTGGCTTCCTTGTTTCTCAGGCTAGCTGTTGCTGTGAGGGGAATATTGCAGTTGTGCCTCTGGGACAACTTTTTGAGGTCTAAACTTTTTTTTTCTTTTGCCCCCCAGAAATCTTGGATGAGGACAACAGTATTGCTGCTATGTACCAAGCAGTTGGTGAACTTCCTCAGGCCAATAGGGACACCCTAGCTTTCCTCATGATCCACCTGCAGAGGTATGTCCAAATGGAGTGGTAGTTCTGAAAGGAGGATGTTGCCACTGGTGTTTTCTCTAATTGGCTCTTATTACTGCTTGTGAGCAGGAAGTCTTTATTCTGGAAAAAACTGCTTGTTTAGAGGCTGAAGTGTGTGTGGGATGGGGAAACTGTATGACAAGTGAAGGGGAGAAGCTACATTCTCTCTTTCTTAACTTTTTTAATACAGGGTGGCACAGAGCCCGGAGACTAAAATGGACATTACCAACTTGGCCAAAGTCTTTGGCCCCACAATAGTTGCCCATGCGGTACCTGATCCTGACCCTATGACACTACTGCAAGACACTAAGCGGCAACCCAAGGTAGGTCAGCAGAAAGGACTGACTTGGATGAGTGTACACCGTTTTAAAGAATTCAAATGAATTACTGGAGGGAGCTGAGGTGATGTCTGTCTGGTGTCAGTGTGTGAAAGCTGTGTGCTGTTTGTAACATCAGCTACTCGTGGGTGTGTCTGTAGGTAGTGGAGCGACTTCTGCTGCTTCCTATGGACTATTGGAGCCAGTTGATGATGGTGGAGCAAGAAAACATTGACCCAGGACACGTAATTGAGAATATCAATGCCTACTCCACCCCACAGACACCAGATGTTAAAGGTAACCCCTGGGTGCTGCTCTATTGGCTGTGCAGCTGCTGTGTTAAAAATAATGACCCTCAATCAAAGCTGCTTGTGAGACTGGAGCTAGCCATTCCTGCATGTTTTATGGAGTAAGAGAGAAGAAAAGCATGCCAGGAAGTACCAGATTTGTCTAGTATTTTTGACAGATGCTAGGGAATGTCTAATGTTGCTTGCATGGCAATGAAAACTTGAGCTGTCCTCATGTTGCTCGCTTTGCTGCCTCTTTTTTGACAGTGAGCATGCTTGGACCCCTCACTACTCCAGAACAGCAGCTCTCCAAGACGCCGTCGTCTAGTTCCCTGTCCCAGAGGGTCCGGTCTACCTTCAGCAAAACCACCCCCAAGTAAATGCCAGTGGTGTTATCATGGAGATATTGGGATGACTGCAGGTGGCTTGGGTGTTCAGGGAGAACTAAAAATAGACTTTTGGACCCAGTTCTGGGAGCAGCCTGCATTTACTGCTTGGTCAACTCTCCCTTAATCAGTGCTGTAGTAGCAGTACAAGCTGCATAATGGTTAATGAGTGTCACCTTATGGCAGGGAGAGGAACACTTTGTTTGGGAGGTGGGTAAAATTTGGGTGAATGACCCCTGGGAAAGGGAGAGTGTCAGACCTCTATATCCTAAATCCCAAACTGATGTCTTTCTACTTCTCTTGAACTAGATTTGGGAGCAAAAGCAAGTCAACAACCCAGCTTGGGCATCAGGGCAACTTCTTTGCCTCTCCTATGCTGAAGTGAAGTGGACCTGGGAGTTAGTGTCGTCCTAGCATTTGCACACCAATATGCATGAGTACAATAAATGCAAGCCCTCTCCATGGCCCTTGGCAGCTTATGTAATAAGATCTTTTTCCTTTTATCTTTCAGCTTAACTGAGACTTTTAATGGGATTTTATTGTGCAATGTATTTTTATTATCTAATGCTGTGCTAAATTTAGTATTGGTGAAGAAAGTAACTAGCAGGATTTGTTCAAAGAGTTAAGAATAACAATAATAATAAAAAAAAAAACTGCTAGAGGAACTCACTGACATTTTTCAATAGCCTCCAGTCTTCTACCCCTACGAAGTGGAAATACAAGGATCTTAAGTTGTTTTTAAAAACTACATAAGTTGCTCTTCACACAGCAGTGATGCCCCGATTGAATTTTGCCAGAATCCAGCCTTTCAAACAATTCACAGGTCTGTAATTCTGTGGCTTGCAGCCTCTAATCCTGAGGATGGCAGTGTTGCATTTGTCTGGGCAAAAGATGCTCTGCTTAATTAACTGCCAGAGGGACTGTCGCTTTCTAAAGAAACATTTCCTGATACTGTGTTTACAAAGGGAAAACTTTGTAGAGGACTGTCTGTAGATGCAAACCCAAAGGACACCTGGGTAGTCTAAATGAATTACTAGTGCTGCCCATACTGGTGAGGGGAATGAGGGTAGTTTAATAGCACCCTAGCTTTTGGGAGTCCCTGCTTTCCCAAATCGGGCTATGTGACCTTGCCCGGTGCTGTGTGAAAAGACTTGTGGAACATGTACAGAAGTTTATAAGTGGCTGTTTTTATGAAGCTCTGGAAAACTGTCCTGACCTGTGCAGTTAAGTAAATCATGATGTTCTATGTGGCCTATGTTTCTGTACTCTGGCTAATGCTTTTTACTTGTGCTATAGACTTTTAACCAGGGCCTGTGTAGCGTTACAGGAGGCTGTAATGCTGAGGTGTTGTGCTCCGAGTAACTCCTGCCCCAAGGACTAATGAACGTGGCAGTCTGGTGCTGGGGTGCAGGATCATACACCGGGCTGTGGCTCATGGGTCCAGAGGAGGGAGGAGACAACAGTTCTGGTCCCCAATATTGTACCAGGAGGTAAAATAGCCTGGGCTGAATGTGGTGGCTTGGGTTGTGTCTCTTCCTGTTGGTTGCAGGCTCTGGATGGTGAAGTCCTCTCCTGCCATGTTTCCATCTTAGCTCTGACCCACTGCAGGAGATGGGACAGCTGGGGGCTGCTGCTTCCCTTCCCCAGTGGGGCTGGGGGCCCAGGACAAGTGAGTGTTTTCTGGCCTCTGGTGTCTTCATGCACACCAGATGTGCATGAGGGGGGCACTAAGGCATGTTGCCCTTCCCCAAATCCTGTGTCTTGGACACACTTGACTTTGGTCCTTTTCTGGAGCATCCTCTCCTGAACTGGGTCCTTGCCTGTTCCTTGTTGGAGCAGAAACTGGGGCATTTGCAGCGGGTCCTGCTGGGGGATATCTGCCCTGGTCCCCATGGCTCCGCTCTGTGGGGACAGAGGAGGCTTGGGGGCACCCTAGTGTGCCACTGTCACTTGCTCACTGCTGGGCACAGAGGCCAGTGCTTGGAAGCATGGCGGCAATGCTGGGATGGGGGGCTGTGCCCATCCATGCCTGCAGGGGAGGACACAAGTTCCACCGTGGGATGTGTGAGTAGACAGGACAGTGCGGAGAAAGAGCCGTACTGGATGTGAGCTGGGGAGAATAGGTAGTGAACAACCGTGAAGAAAGGGTCTATCTTCTGGCAGCCCATGCTCTGGTTGCTTTAGGCTACAGGGAGACACCAGCTGTTGCACAGGAGAAATCATGTGGGAAAGAATTTGAAATATTTATTGATGAAAAAATATTGAAAGCCTCACTTTGGCCCCAGAAACAGTGATGAATACACTGTTCCTAGTGATTCCTCTCAAGTTGATACCAGTGTGAGCAAGTAAACCCACCTTATGTTCAGGCAGGGGCAAGCACACACACGCTTCAAAGGATTAATGCAGATATTATCACAACTCTGCTCCTTAATCAGCAGCAAGCTCTTGCTACATTTGCCTTTAATGCAACTGGACAGGCCAGGGACCACCTCCGTCCTGTATGCAAGTGCTTCACCCTCATCGAGACCCTTCAGCAGTTAGTGATCTTATGGGGGAAGCCACCTTCTTATTTGCTGCAAATGATAGATTTCGAATAATTGAAGGGAGTTAATTTCTCATGCTGCCCTAATCAGGACTTAGTTCTTATCTACAGCAACTCCAAGGGAGTGACACAGGTCTACACCTGCAAAGGATTGTGCTCAGACCCCATAAGCCAAATTCTTCACCTTTGTTTTCATTTCCTCTTCTCAGAGAGGCAGGATGCAGGGCAGGGTGTGTAAGTTGTGGGCAGTCAGTGATCTATGGGTAGGCCTGTATTTAATGGATGAGTGATGGGATGGTCAGAGAAGCTGATAGAGCCCTCATCTATATGAGGTGATGGGCCTGCTGTTGGAAGACACACTGGTACTTAATGCCTTCTAGCTTTGCGAAAAGGATACTCTGCTTTCTCCAGACTGGGGCTCCCACCATCAGTCCAGATCACTTTCAAAAAATTCTGCAGGCAAGTGGTGGTCAGTCTTTTGGATGAAGCGGTGGATAGCATCAGCATCGTTGCTGTGGCAGTGCCAAGCCACCTTTGTCAACTTCCGTGCACACTCCTTTCTCTGTTCTGTTGGCATGGGAATTTTGTAACCCTCCATAAACTTTGCTTTTGCTTCATCAAGTGATTTCTTCTTGTAGAGGAAGAAATTTCCCCAGTAGAGATTAAGGGCTTGGTGGCCTTTGGGGCTCAGGGTGTCCTTTCTCTCCTGCAGCTCTTTGTAGATCTTCTCTTCCTGTGCTGGGTCTATTGCGCCATAGAGCTCTGCTAATTGCAGCTTTAAAAACACGAGGTCAAGGTCTGGATGTTTCTGAAGAATTTGCTTGAGGTGTTTGATGGCTGCCTCCAATATGTTATTCTTGTCTTCCTGCTTTGCAGTCAGCCACTGTATCTTATAGCACTTGGCCAAGGCTTTGGTAGAGAAGGTGGTAGCTTGGATCCTGCTTCAGGGCTCGCTGTAATATCTCCATGGCTCGCTCTGTGGACCGTTGCAGCCAGAATAAAGCTGAAGCTTTGAGGACATCAGGATCGGAGCTTTTCTCTGCACTTTCTTCTATCAAGCCAATTGATCTTTCTATCTGCACTTGTTCAAGTAGCTTGGCTAAGTATATTTTGGCTCTGTAGTTATTTGGCTGCTCAAGGACAGTCCTTTCCAATTAGATTATGGCTTTCCTTGCAATATCAGAATACCAGAAGTAATTCCAGGTGGAATAAAGAGCTATTCCAAGCCCAGCATGGAAATATATGTTCTGTGGTTCAAGCATCAATGCTGCCTCAAAGCACTCTCTTGCCCGTTCCCCATTACGTGTTCTGATAGCCAAGAGGGACCAGCCTTTCTGGGCCTGGATGTATGGGATCAGCTGTGCGTCCCAAGGAGTTGGGCAGAGTTGCTCAATTTGTTTCAGATAGCTTTTGGCCTCCTGATAAGAGCCCTGAAGGTAGTGAATCCAAGCATAATTCCCACAGATAATCGAAGAATCAGCAGTAGAAGCCTGCTGCTCATCTTGTGTCTCATGTTCTTCAGCATCTTTAAGGCTTTGCAGAGCTTCTCTGCTCTGGCCTTTCAGCTGGTACAGATATGCCTGCAGCCCGAAGAGTGCTGCGTGGTTTTGGTGGGATGTGTGCTTGATTTCAACAGCGAGCTTCTGGAGGACGTGTGGGTTCAACATGGCCTGTTACGCCCAAATGCCAGGTGAAATGGCATTGAAGGGCATCCAACTTCTCCTTCAGCTGCTCATTGCTACAGAGAGGAAAATGTGGGTTATGAAAAGGCAGCATGGGGAGGAGTGGGGTCCTGTGGTCCAGCTCCTAGCTGTATGTGAAAAAGGAGGGAGGGGTGGAGGATGGGGCTCTCCCCATTTGCTCAACAAGTCCCTCGCACTCAAGCTACTAAAGAACCTGTAGCCAATCTTCAGGGAAGCATCTGGGAGGCTTCACTCCTAGCTTGCCGTTCCCCAAAGGGGAGTCACCAGTGCCTGGAGCCAGGGCTGCTCCTTCGTCTTATTTAAGACAAAGGCCCTGGGATTGACTGCAAGAAGTGGAAAGAGCAGAGCCAGCCAAAAATCATGTGGTGAAAACTTCTTTGCTCCCCATGGGGAGGAAACAGGGGCTGTGCTTTCATCTGAAGGATGCAGCAGGAGATGGCTCAACAAAGAGAGTCCAACAGACCCATGAAGATATTGGACCAGATAATCTCTTATATGAGGAAAGGTGAAGAGAGCTGGGACTCTTCAACCTCAAGAGGAGAAGGCTCAGAGGGATCTCAAAGCGTACGTAAATATCTGAAGGGAGGGTGCAAAGAAGAGAGAGCCAGGCTTTTTTCTATAGTGCCCCATGCCAGGTTCAGAAGCAGTAGGCACAGACTGAAACTCATTGAGGCTCCAAATGGTCATCAGGAAACTTCTTTTAACTGTAGGGATGATGGAGTACTGGCACAGGCTGCCCAGAGAGGCTGTGGAGTCTCCATCCTTGGAGATACTCCAAAGCTGTCTGGATGTGGTCATGGACAACCTGCTCCAGGTGGCCTCCAGAGGTCCCTTTCAACCTTAACTTTTCTGTCGTTCTGAACGAGGACGTTGTGCTGAGCCTTGTCACCCCGAACCCCCTCTTTCTGGGAGCTGCCACAAGAATGAATGCTGTGCACTTACCTCATTTTTTGCTGCGGGTGTATTGTTGTCGTCAAGGAGCGATGGCTTGGGCTGCGTCTCTCCCATGCTGCAGCAGATACACGGGGCACTACAGAGTCTGTCATTTATTGACTGATCCTTAAATAGAGAAAGTATTTCCTTCTGGGCAGGGTCTGATTAAACAATTTGTCTTGGAGGAAACAAGGCTGAAAGAGAAAAGCTTAAACCAGGAAGTAAAGTATTCTGGTCTCCCTGTCTTGAAGCTACTCCCTTCCCTTCACAAAATGGGACTGGGGTCTGGATAAACAAGAGAGGAAACCCAGTGGTCAGAGCAGCAGGATCCCAACTCGCCCCTGGAGACCTTCTTCCCCCTGAAAAGGACGTTGTTAGTGCTAAAGCTTTTAGAAGGTATCAGGGCTAAGGTGACAGAAGAGAAGGATACCGGGCTACGGCACTGCCGTTATTGTTAAGAGGCCAAAGGCTCCGTACAACTCCGCAAGGCTTTGGCGCTGGGGCTTGTTGGGCTGGTTTGTCTGGATCTGTCCTGACCTGCCTGAAACTTTGCTGTAGTTTGTTTAGTTTACCTGTAAGAGCAACTCTCCAGCAGCAAGGCGGCTGTTAGCGAATTGATTTTTAGCGATCAAATTTGCATAGTTTTGTGTAACTGTGAGGTACAGCGGCTGTGCCCGCGATAAATCTGAGGTACTTCCTTAAGGAGCGGGCAGTGCTGAGGGAGGGTCAGGGTGCTGGCACTGAGCACAGGCTGGCCCCGGGCTGTTCACAACTCATCGGTGATCCATTACTGATCATTGAGGAACATGGTTGTGGCAGGCGGAGGAAACCAGTCTTAGAGAGAACAGAAAAAATGCAGGTAAAACGCAGGTTACATAGCATACCTGGATGTAACGTGGAATTGCAGCTCTGAAGAAAGATTCATGTGTAGAGAGTAGTAGAAAAAACATTTTAAAAAAGCGTCCTAAGTAGACCTTAAACTGAGGAGGAAGAAACCATCAACCTTATCATCATCTTCCTCCCAGTAAAGAAGAAACAACCCATCAACATTGCTTTCCCCCCTTGGGATGCTGATGAGTTGCTGCAGCAATGCAAGGGAAGTAGGGAGAACTTATATTAGAGGAAGGGCGTAGATGGATACTTTGGTCTACTGTGTGTGGGTTTTTTTTCTGTTACTGACAACCTTTAACAAAAATGAAATAATTTGGGTATTGTTAGCATTGCTGTAACTGGATGAATGGTGATTTCTGTATCTTTGTTAGACTGAGGCATTAATTAGACTACCATTAAGTTCTAATTTTTGAGTCCTCATGTAAGCATCTTCTTTCTGTGTGCTTTGGCTTGCACAAGCTGCTTCTCCGTTGCCTGTCGTGGCCAGGTTGGGGCTCTGCGCGTCGGGTGACCGGCAGATGTTTTGACGCCCCGGGGCAGGGGCTGAGCAGGGCTGTGGGCAGTGCTGGCAGAACAGAGGAGAAATTCCGAGCTCAAGTCCCTCAGGCCTTGGCAACGGTTCTTGGCTCTTTCTCCTGCTAATATTAGGACTGGTTTGAGGAAGATTACGGTTCTGTGAAATAGCTATTAATATCATACAAAGCTTGGATGGAAGTCAAAAATAACAGCAAATGCAAAAACTACTAACCACACAGCCAAACGGGAAGTACAGGCAAGGCTTGGTGCTGTGAAAGATAAACAGCGGGAAGGAAAAGCAAAAGAGCTGCAGTAAGATGCAGAGAAGAAAAATACAAATAGCTTTGGAGATAGCTTGAAAACAGTCCTTGGCTCCAAAACAGTTATGTTACATCAAATAACGCTGATCGAATTCTCTGAGCTGATTGAAGGGAAATCCTGGTTTATTGGCCCAGACGTTTCCCGGCTTTGGAAAAACACCCGTCTGTTGCCTGTCCCTCTGCTGCCGACTCAGGAACGAGAGGGCTTGAACCAGCTTGGTCGTCTCACCCCCTCCATGCCTCGGCAATGACTCCGCTTGTCTTCCTCCCAAGTCTGTTCCCTTACCCGCAGCAGTCTGCTGCTGTTATGGGGCAAGACCAGTCTGAGCCCTGGTTTTCCTCGGCCTCTGTAATTGCTGTTGTACTTGGGGTAATCTCTGAGTAGCGTTGTGGCATGGGCCCTAGGAATAATCTTTATAAGACTAAATGAACTGATGAGGAAATGCAGACCGGCCAGCAGGCTCAGAGTCCTTCATCAAGCAGGAAAAGAAGAACAAAAACCCAGACTCAGCCTGATTCTTCTTGGACACAATGAAGGGGCTCTGAACCCCCAAAGTGGTCTGCAACATGAAGCAGGAAAGACAGAACCTGGAGCTGCTGTTCTGCTGAAAATAGTGCCTGTGGGGTTAGGGCATTTCAAGGAGATTCAGCTGAGCAGCAAAGGCCAAAAAACTAAAAATACATTGAGGTGCGGCAGCAGGATTTCCCTGATAAAGTTTGAGTCCTGGCTGAGTATTTAAAACCTTCCTTGTTGGCACTGAAGCACAGGTGAAGCTTCCATAGCGAGAAGACGGGTAACCAAAGGGTGGTTTCGGTTTGCATTACGTTCCTGTTGCACCTTTCCAGATCGTACTGACTCTACCCCTCCCGGCTGTGCTTCTCGCCGTTCTGCGTGTGGATGTACGCGCTCCTCCAGGGAAAGGAGGTGGCAAAAGCAGGGTTTTGCCAGCGTGCCAATGCTCGCACAGCGGCGTTTGATTCACGGCTTTGTCGGTCGCTGTACAAATCCCTGGCCAAGAGCTACGCTGACAAAAGCCTGGGTTTCCTCCTGCTCAGAAGCTGGAGGATTGCACTATCTTGTACTAGACCAAAATAAGTAATATTTCTCCTAGACAAGAGCTTATATACTTCAAAGATGACTATTTTCTCCTACTGTATAGTATGAGGCAATCTCTTCTACCCCCAGACCTCGCTTCGGTAGTTTGTACCGGCAGATGGCAGAGGATTTCCATCAGTGAGCTGGAAGAGGCGAGGGCTGGGTGCCTGCGTCGCCGGGCTCGCTCCAGCCCGTCAATAAGCAGCTCTGCTTTTGCACCACTTCTAGATTTCTGCTTTGCAGCTGGATTATTTTTTTAACAATATTCCAAGTTCCTTCCCTGCCTCCTGCTTTGGATAAAAAGACCTATATTTGGAAACGCGGTGGTTTCCCTTGACCGTGAACAGGGAGGTAAAACAGACCAGGACTCGAGAGGGCGCGAGCTGCCTGTGGAGGGCATTCCTCCCCCTTCACAAGTGAGCTATGAAGGGCCCAAGAAAATGACCAAGCAGCAAGTTTAAAATGAAAAAGGAAATATTTTTTCCGTATAATGTATACGGAAACTGTGAGAACAACATTGTGTAAAAACAGCCTCTGCCTCACCAGAATATTTGACCCCCTTGTTTTCAAATGCTTTGAAAGCCTTTCTGCCCATGCCCCGACTTTACGCTCACCCAAATTACCTGATACTGGAAGCTAGATCTACTGAATTCCTGCAGATAAAAGTGGCCTAGACATTCTGCTTTACTGACACACGGGCATCAGGAGACATTAACAACCAGCGACCGTAGCTGCTGCCGTGGGATGACGCAGGGAGCTCTGTCTGGAGGTGGCAGTGAATGGCTTCGCTCTAGACGCTCCTGGTTGCCCCCAGACCCGGACAGGGAATCCTTAGGAATCTGCGTCGTGAAGAGCCGGGCAGCTTCTCAAGCACGCACAGAGAGCAGGAAAAGGGAGCTGTTAAGCGTTTCAAAATCTTAGGCTGAAATACCTTCCTGAAGTGCCTCTCTCTCCTGAATTAATCTATCTCCAAAAATATGAGGATTCGACTGTCTGTTTACAGCTTGGTGAGCTAATGAGGTCACTGCAAAGGCTTGATCAACACGAGAAAAATAATTCTAGGGAAAAGAAAACAGATGATAGCGAGGGGTTCAGTTAACTGACCTCAAAAACAGAGTCCTCGATGTCTGCTGTCTATGTGACCGCTTCACCATCTCGCACGTACAAAGGGTATGGCTGCAAAGTGCTGGAAGACACTCTGATATCAACGAACTCCCCTGGCTCCTCAGGGAGGGCTTCTTATCTCCAAAAGCAAAGCCTTCCCTTCTATCAGCACTTAGACAGACACTCAACTGTCCTCCAACTGCTGCGATGCGGCGATAAGCCCAGAGCATTTGCTACTCAGCGAGGCTGGGGAACGGCGGAGCGCCGGGGTCTGACCTAGGGCAGGCAGCTTGGCAGCGCAGAGCAGCAAAAACCCTGCCGTAGGCACGCAGGATAGTTGGAATCCAGAGAGCCATTGCCAATGCTCCGCTTTGGCCCAGCTCGTTGCCTGCAAGGGGCCGTAGCCTTCATGCCACCTCCCAAGACGGGGTAGCGGAGAACTACCTTGTCAGCGCAGGCAGTAAAAGCCAAAAGTGGCTCTCGCTGACGCACCCCTCGTGCTGTGTGCCGTACCTGTCGCTTAATTCAGATGGCTCTTAGCACCCGTGAGGATGAGAACTTTGGGGAGCAGCGGTTTTGCAGTGCCAAGAGCCAGGACCTGGTCGTATCATTCATGGGGACTGAGGATGCTTCAGCTGGGAGTGCGATAGGGGCATGAGATGGTGCCTGGTTTGTTCTCTAGAAACGATTGATGAGGAGATGAGAGAAGGACGCGTGGGGAAGAGAGCTGCCTGCAATAGCTGAAGAAATACGACCAAATCGTACATATAGAAGCCAACGCGATGCAGAAATCCCAGTTCCTGTCTGGTCCTAACTTTTCCCACAGCCATGGCTGCCTGGGGCAGAGGACACAATGTTCCAGTCTTCTTTATTCCAGCCCATCTATTTGTCTAATTCTGTATTTCTCTCACTGGATTTGGGATTTGTCTTCTGTGGCTACAAGGGGATGTCTCTTTGTTTTCTGGATTTGGAGTGTGTGGCAGGTCAGCAGAGAGAGGGGGACAGCAGAGCTGCCCAGGTGAGCAGTGACTTACATCTGAGACAACCAGGACTGGCAGCCTTCCATGTCGAGACTGTTCCTGGCTGCCGAAGATGGCAGCAAATGGCCCTAATCTGGCAAAAAGGCTCGGCTGAATCCCAGTTCCAGGCCACAGGAAAGGGTACAAGAGGATCCATGGGATTCGCAGGGTCGTTAACTAATGAAAGCCAGAGCACGAGAGAAAATCAGATCCTCTGATTCCAGCAGCCAACTGCTGGTCCAAAGGCATGTGGTCCTACTACCATGGCATAAAAGTAATGAGAAATTGTGGTGTTAAGATTTTGATAAGATTGCAGCAGTAATATGCTGCAATACCTCTGAGCCAAGCTCTCAGAGAGCGATGGGAAGAGAAGAGAAGCTGAAGTGATGACAACCCAGCATAATGTGTGGAAAGAAAGAATAATAGCCAGTGGATGATTTAAACAATGTGTTAATTAAAATGATATAGATATTGAAGGACAAATCTGTTTCCTGCACAACTTAGAAAAAAACAGAACGTGGTACATTTGGACTTGGTAACAGCAGCTGCGGGTAAAGTAGGCAAGAAGATCCTCCCCAGTGAAATGTTTAGGTGCTTTGCATAGGCTTAAAGACTGTAAAAGTTCTGAAATGTGGCTGAGTTTACAAAGTCCTATAGAAACAAAAGAAAAGGGCCATCAGACATCTGTGGCCGGTCATTTCAGGACAACCTATTATTCTGGGTGTATCTGAGATGAACCATAGCTGATTCTACAATTCCTTGGATTCTTCCCTGGGTAGGAGACCATCTCACTGGTTAAGTAACGGAGAAATTTCCATATGTGGAGAGGGGAGACCAAGGAAACAGTAGCTCTAAGTCTTTCTTGAGAGAAGCAGCTAACAGTAGGTAACGCCAAGAAGGCTGAAATACATCAGTCTAACTTCAAAGGGTGATTGATCAGGTAAGCATCATAATTGACATGAGTGGTAGAGGGAAGAAATCTCAATACAGTAAGGAAAAAACAAGCTAGAAATGCACTTACATTCATTATATACTTTCAGGTCATTTGGGCAAGATTAAATTCACTCAACAGGTGGGAGAAAGCTGAGAAGAGAGCCTCCACTAACCCAGGGAGGATGGAAAACGGTCAAGAAAAATGCCAAAGGTTTCTCTTAAAAAGGAGACAAGATCCGGAGAGAATTATGTGGCGTTGGGATCTGGGAAAACAGTGGAACAAGCAGTTAAGCATGCTGTTTGTCAGCACCTAAAGGAGCACACCAAAGAAAATGAGTAACAGACAATACTCATTTGGCAAGATCCAACCATCCCAAGCTAAGATAATTTACTTCCACAATGATGTTATGAGCACTGCACTCCAAGAAGAGGCAGTAAATACAGTTTTATGGCTTTTGACACTGTTCCACACGGTACATGAGCAAGCTAAAGAAACAGTTCAGATAAAATCACTCCAGCATGGATCCAAGACTGAGTGACAAGCCCTGTGCAGAGGAGAATTTTCAGTCATTTCCTTGCAAAGTGGAAGGACAGAAGCAAAGCAAGTTTTTAAGACCAGGTTAAAGATACGGGTTGGGAACGATGTAACTGGTCCTTGATTGGGCAGGAGGATATTTCTTTGTCATCTCTATTGATGGAGGCTTCTGTAGATATTTTGGAAAAGAATGTAATTTTAATTGCCACGAAACAAAAAAATTACGTTTATTTTTTTCAAGAAGAAAACTAACATACAGCTTTAAGCAAGAAGCTGTCAGCAACTTCAACTAACTAAAGGTAACAAAAATGTAGTGCAAAGGGGCTACAGACAGAAAGATCCTTTTTAAAGCGTTAATTCGTGAAGAAATAGCTCAAACGGAGCCTGGATGCCTGCTCTCCCAGACGGGGATGGAACCTGGATATTTCTGCAAACAGATCTCCGCTGTATTGTCCGTTTCTGAAAAATCACTATTCCCTCAAATGCCGTGTTTCTCTTGGGACTTTGCGCTCTGAAATGTCAGTACACCCTTGCTGAGAAGCATTTTACCCTTGGCTAAAGTCACAAGAGATTACATGATGTGATTTCCTGTGCGAGCAAAACTGGGTTTGACGACCCACTGAACCTCTCAGCCTTGAAGGTTGAAGCTTGTTTTCTTGGGCTTTAAGTTGGAACCAGTTCAGCAAAGACTTTTTGTCCTAACTTTTATCTAAACACAAAAAAAGAAGGGGGAGAATAAAAATATACAGTGTCTTCTAGAAAAAGAAAACAAACTCTATCACTCCCTAATTCTGCCCCTTCCTCCATCAGCTTCCAGGAAACGAAGTGACAGAGGTGAAGTTGTTTTATATAAACTATAATTTCCACCCAGTGCGACGACAGCTCCCTGCTCGCTCCCCCAGCAAGTGGAGCTGAAGGTGGCCGTTCCTCACCCAGGCGAGTCGAGTGGCCTAATCCTGTACGAGACGTCTCGCCGGGACGGCAGGTTTTCCCGTGTGCGTTCAGCCGCTCACAGCAGTGTCTCCTGGAAGCTTCGCTCCCGCGTCATCCGCTCGTTCTCGTCCAGGACATATCTCAGCCAACAACTGAGATGTTGGTTGCACCATGCTGGTGCGTGGCAGAGACACGGTGCTGTGTGTACGTCTGCCAGTACCACCCCACTAGCTCTTTTAGTGGCTTCAAGCATGAATGAGAGAAGAAGAAATGTGTGGTACCTGTGTAGTTTGTAACACCTTTGTAAGCCCACATTTGGGGACACGTCTTGGTACAGCCATGGTGGACACTGGCTTTGCATCTACTGCCTACTGCTTGGCCAACGTCTTCCCCAGGATCACGCGGCATCCCGGCAGCCCACAAAGACTTTCTCTTCTTGTGTTTTTTGACTTCTTCAGTTCAAAGTATCTGAAGCACCGAGAAGGCTGTCAGAGCTTTCCCGAGTGGTTTATTTTTAGCACGGCATCAAAAGCACGCTCTGTGCCCTGAGGCGTGCCCTTAGGTGATGCAAAGACACTTGAAAATATTAAACTCCCCCTTTTCAACAGAAGTGAGCTCTTAAACCTGCCCAGACTTTCTAGTGGCTCAATTCAGTCCTTGTCGTATTTCATTTGACCGGATTTTATTTGATGTTTCATTTGTGAGACGTTGCTCCCCATGTAGGTACTTATCGAGTCCCTCAACCCCCCCTCTCGAAAGTGCTGAAGTCCTGAAATCTCTCGCCCTAAAGGCTTTGAGCGAGTCCCGCGGCGCTCGGATGATCCCAGCGGTGACTCTGGCCCCGCGATTGCTGACTGGGTGAAATGAGAACCCCTGATTATTTTCACAGACGGTGTTCCTGAGGAGCAGGCTCGCAGCCGCTCGCAGCGTCTCAGCCCCTCGCTTATGAAACTCTCCGCGTGTGCAGGTGGGAGGCGTTTCATCCGGAGCTGGAACATATCAGCCAAGCAGAATTTCCTTTGAGGTGCAGATAAGCAGATTCTGGTGATAGAGAGGCCGTGCTCAAACAGACACTGGGGTTCCAGCTTTCAGAACAGCCTCTGGGGCCAAAGGGGAAGGAAGTATTTAATATTGTGAACATAGGACATCTAGAGAAAAACAACGCTTCAAGATGCATCACTCTCAGACACACGCCCTGAGCTGTTAACCCGCTGCTATCAAGGGAGCGCATCCCCCAGGCGGCCTCGGAGCTTAGGACACGTGCAGCGAGGCCGAAGGTTTTCTAAGTCCGTGCAGTATTTGGGAAGAATTCTTCAGAATTTGGGAAGAATTCCTCAGGAACTGGCAACAAAGAGTTGACTTATTGTGCAGGAAACCTTGATCAGCTGTGGGGAAAGCTGATCACGGACTTGTGTGTATTGAAAAATCAAGTTGTCTTTGTGAACAACCTGAATGGTCAGATTACAGAAAGTAAATCCCTGCAAAAAAACCAATTCCAGCCTCTTCACTGAATGCTGCAGGGCTCAGCTTGCTTGGTGTTGAGTTGTGAAACATGTCAGGGCACGCACAAGATCACTTCTTAGAAATCGCAGCTCTTTTCAGCACCAGCAGAATTAAAAAAATATAATAGTCTCCACTTTCAGAGAGCAAGCAGAAGCAGCACTCTGCACTGTCCAAATACTATCAAAAAGATATAATGGGGTAACAAAGTTGTGGTCAAAACCAGGAGAAGATATAGGCAGACTCTTAGGCAGTCTGGTTCCTGAAAGAAAATCTTAGAAAAAACGGTAACAAATCAAGCACAGTAATAACAAACCAAGTATTTCTGGAAAAGCGATGGCGAAGCATTTCCTAATTTCGGGTAGACCCATCTGCGCTCCAGTGACAAGCACTAATGAAGAGAAACACGGGCAAGAAGTTACACCATGGTCACAGACGACATAAATGCGCAGGTTAGAGTCAGCAGAAGGAAAAAGGATGATTCAAGGGCCCCCCCCCCGGTTTCTAGGGACACGGGAGAGACTGACCATGAAAAAACCTCATCTCGGGGCCGCCGGCCAGATTGGCCGGTGACATGGCAGAACATCCAGCAACAGAGGCTTTCCCGAGGGTACCCGGCTGGAGAAAGGAAGAACGGGCTAGCGACCTGCCGTTCCAGGACCTTGAGTCGCAAGATCATGCTGTATCCTGGTAGCTCCTGGTGGGATGGGGGCCCGGGGGCTGTGCAGCTGCGCCCCGAGGAGGCGCGCGTGGCACCCCAAGCAGTGCTCATGGAGGGACACCCAGGTCTTCATCCCTCTCACCCCAGTGAAAGGTGTTGCAAGAGACAGTCTGCCCACAGCTTCCAGAAGCTGCCTCAAGATGGTGCTCCAGCCAATTTTCTGGGTTTTTGAATGAATTTGCTTGCATGACAGGTCTTTGCTTAATAGGAACAAACGAGGGTGGACTGGGCTCAGGCCTTGCAGGGAGCCTTCAGCTGCCTCTGCCAAGCCAGTGCTCGCTTTGAAAGGCTCATCGCTTCCAGCTCATGGACTGGAAGCCCC
The DNA here is from genome assembly GCF_000687285.1 of Phaethon lepturus. NCBI lineage: Eukaryota > Metazoa > Chordata > Aves > Phaethontiformes > Phaethontidae > Phaethon > Phaethon lepturus. The sequence continues at coordinate 34,847 of NW_010517514.1, forward strand.
TGAGCGGCTGCCGGGAATGAGTCACGAACAAGGTCCCCATAGGAAAGGAGAACTATGGATTCATAACCTTGACCGTTCTGGGTAGGAAAAGTTTATTTGTCCAGCTTGCTTTATAAATAACCCAGAAAGCAGCATCTTTGTTTTCATGATCTCGGACTGGGACGTGTGGAGGAACCTTGGCAGAGTGCCTGTCCGAACCCTGGCCAGGGAGACCAGTCCCCAAAGAGGCATTTTATTTAATGACTCGCAGCATGCAAAATACCGCAAAAGGATAAGACCAAGGAGCAGGATCTCTGACTTTGTGGCATGGGAGTGCTGTGGGCAACGGCACTGAGGACCTTCCTGCTCCCTCCGGCCCCCGGATCTTGCCAAAATATATCCTCCATCCATTCCGTGTTGTGCAGTACTGTAAGGAGAAACATCAGCAACCTCCCCACGCTGCGACTTGATATGGCCGGGCTGCATCCTGAGTGAGAAAAAGGGTTAAAAAGAAACTGGGGCAATTTTGTGGAGGATGGAAAAAGTTGAGGTCAAAGAGCAAAACGTTAATGGAGGGATTCAGGCAGGGGACCTGTGGAGTCACCAGGAGGGTAACTGCAAGGAGAAACTGAAACCCTGAGAGGAAAATTAACCCTCTGTGGGCAAGGTTAACCCTTGCTTTTTAAGTCTGACAGCAGGAACAGTCTTCTAGCAATCATTTGCTACAGGGATGAGGAATCAGTGATGTTAAATTGGGAGAAGTACTTATTGTTTGTGTCTAGGATGGAGAGATGCCTGGCTTCTCTCAGCAGCTGATGGTGCTGGATGCCCCTCTCAGAGTCAGGCAGAGATGCCGTGGCTAAGGAGGAGCCAGGCCTCTTCCTGACTGCTGTCCCACAGAGGACTCCTTGCTGGTCCCATTCCCAGCACTGGAAACACGAGGATCCCCTGTACCAGTGGTATGGGGACCGAAAACAGCAGTAATGACGAGCTGATCCTTCCATTAATGATGGGGTTTTTTTCAATCCCTCCATCATATAGTGTTTTTCTCCCTTTTGCAGGGCAGGCAAAGCTTCAGCTGTTCTTTTTATCAGAAGAGCTGAACAGGTGCTGGAAAGGGGCAAATATTCTTTTACACCAAGTGGTAAAGCTGAGAATCAGGAACGGTGCAGGCAAACGTCACCCGGGCACCTGAGCCCCGCATCGTTTGACAGGAGACTGCACAGAGCCCGATGGTGCTCAGCTAATGAGCGTCGGAATCCTGTAAGCCTCAGTCATGGGATACGCATCGGACACAGAGAAGTTTGCAAAGTATGTGGAAAAAGAGAAAAAGCGGCGGGCGAATAGCAGCCCTGCGCTCCGCGCTGCAGGGACGCTTAGCCTGCTTCTCCCGCAAGCAGCTCTTCCCCAGGCGGCTTCGCCTCCCCTAAGTCTGCTTTGCCGAACGCTAAAGACTCAAACAAATCTTTAAAACTAGATACTTCCCTTACCCAACCCACTCTTCCTTCAGCCCTTATCTGCCCTTACCTGTCTCCACTAGGTCGCTTTAAAAGTCCCAGACGCTTCCTTCCTTTGTTTGTCTTGGCCAGAAAGGGAAATGTCTTGTGTGTCAAAGGTTTGCTGCAAATTCCTGTCCAAGCTCTTTAGTACCTCTGGCCTCAGTAAATCAAGCTTCTTCGCCTGACTAGGGATTTGCACAGTCAATCAGATGCTCTCCCCCATTCTCTCTCTCCTGCCTGCACACGGGATTGAGATGGAAGCGACAAAACGACGAGGGGTTAAATCCCTACTGGCTTAGTGCAACCTGGGGACCCGAGAGGGAGTCCTGGCTTTCAAAAGCCAGAGTTTCTCAAGGTCTGTGCCACTGTCCCAGGTTTCCAAGAGCCTGGCTGAGATGGATGAAGAGCAGATGGCAGAAAATGAGCCCTGAAGAAGTGGTGGCTGAAAGGGAAAATATGAGCTATTTCAATCTGAATACGAGTCAGATTTCAATCTGTGAATGATCAATACGAGTGCCTCTCAGGGAGCATCGGCTCCGCCAGGACCTCATGGAGACCTCCCCCAGCAGCCTTCCCCTTCTCTGCCCTCTCACCCTTTCTGTTGTGTCCACATTCCTGTTACCACCCGGGTTTTGTCCTTTATTTTCTGCATCCCATCTGCTTGTCCCCATGTGGCAGCTCCCAGGACTCAGAGGAATCTCGAGAACATCCGTTACTGAAGCAGGCAGAACGGGGAGAGAAGTTTTAATGCTCCCTGTGCAGAGAGTAGAGGGTACAGGACTTGAGGTTTCAAAAGAGAAATGTTCCGTTACCAAGCCATCCAATGACCCTACAGGCACGAAGCTTCCCCTGTGGGTGATGAAGATGCTCAGAAGAGTCCCCATTCTCCTGGTTTCACAAGAGGAACTAGTCACTTCTGGAGCGGGAATTTATGATGGGGTTGGCACGATGGTTTGGCGAGACCAGAGGTTGCTGGTAGAAGAAAGCTTGAGAAGCACCGTTCCCTGGCATGCTGGACTAAGCAGCTCTGGTGGGATGCAGCACTTGTCTTAAAACTGGCACAACGAAGCCAGGGGCAAAATTGAGTGTGAAGGGAGTAATTTTCAGGAATTCCTGGCAGCTTTCATGCCTGAATTAGCTTCTCTGGGTTGTTTTCCAGTGAGCTGCTCTGTGCTGTGTCTGAGCAGCGCGTTAAGAGGGATGGAGTGAACAGATCAAAGAGCATGAAACATTCTTGCGGGGGGGTGTGTGTGTGTGTGATTCTGGGTGTTCTTGCTCGTCCCTTCCTCCTTAGGAAAATCATCTGGACCTACAGGCTCAAAGCAGGACACTGGGGTCCTGGCTAGAGTTGTGCAGGAGTTGTAGAGCCTTTATGAGCTCTACCTGGACTGCAGCACCGTTTCCCCAGCGCCCCTGGGAGGGAGACTGACAGTTCCGATCATCCTGCAAGAGTGAAAAAAGCGGTAAGCCTGAGCCATGTTCTGAAGAGAGATGCTGGTCTCCCATTTTCATCCCAGACCTTTGCCTTGGTTTCGCTGAAAAGTGAAAGGAGAGACCTCTCCATCGGGTGAGCAGTTCAGCGGCGGCAGGTGCAGAACAAGAGTGTTGGGTCAAGTTTGAAGCTCACTCAGCCTCGACGGGGAGGGGTGCGCTAGCTAGCCACAAGCCTACCGCGCAGGCAGCACTTCGGTTGGGAGCTCCTTCCTTTGCAGATGAGCACCTTGATCTCAGCTCCCCCCTCTTCTCCTTCTCACCGAATCGGCCCCGTGCGGTCGCTGGCGAGCAGCACACCTGACGGCGGGGCGCCCGATGCCAGCAGCTGCTGAAACCACAGCTTGAACGAAGCCAGCCTTCCTCTCCCTCGCTCAAGAGAAGGCTGTGCAGCACGAAAACAAAACTGAACCAGATTGTTCTCACCCTAAGCTCTCCTGGCAAACAGGAAGTTACGAGCAAGGGTGGAAGAGCAAGTTCATGGGCTCTTGGGTAACAGCAGGAACATACCCCAGACACCACCTGCAGTGAAGTGGGAGAAATGCTTCCCAGGTAGACGCCCGCATCTGGCTTCACCCGGCCTGCTGATACACCGACATCTGTATCCAGAACAGGGGACAAGTTGAGCACTTGCATTCCCCTCCCTGAGCTCTGCCTTCAGATGAAACGTTAAACTGATGCTCCGTCCGCCACAGCAGTGGTTCAGGTGCAAGCGGCTGTTGCCAGAGCTGCCGGTATGGCCCGGGGGGAAAACTGCCCGAA
>NW_010517514.1:38608-41212 GCF_000687285.1 Phaethon lepturus
GAGAAAAACTGCTGAAAAGCCAAAAGGTTAAAGGCCAGCAGTGGGCCTCCTCCATGCCAGTACCACGCTAGCGGGTGCCAGGTCTTCGAAGTCATCCTCCCTTGGACAGGGAAGGTCTTTCCTCCCCGACAAAGCTCTTTCCACCTCTGAACTCCTCCAGGAACGTGGCAGAAGGCCATGTAGGAGGGATGGCCGCTTTGTCATGCCCCCGGCTGAGGGGGCTCAGGCTCGAGTCTGCGAGGCTCCCTTATTGCACTTGGTCGTCACAGGAGTCGGGGATGTCTGTAGGTTGATGGAAAGAGGCCAGGAGCAAGCCCGTGCCCAGGGAAGTGTGACCGAGTCAGATAAAAGCTGTTTTGCAGTGAGATGCACTTGGCTGTGGAAGTATCTGCCCGGGGAAAGTCTAGAGGCGAAAACAATCAGTTTAAATAAACTGATATTAAATAGTACAAATGCCTACGGAAACATGCACCCAGCAAAAGCCAGGTAGGTTATCCTTCTGTGAAAAACGCTGGCATTGATTTTAGAGCAGGATCTGCCCAAACTAAATGCATCTACAGCTCCAGCAGGTTTCTGCTGCATGTGCACACTGAGAAGCAAATTTCCTATGCCTGGCACTAAAAGTTCAGAGCCCTGGATGCTGTTATAAGCGTTTCTTTTTAGTCATTAGGTGTTTCTCAGGCTGATGCAGAAGCCAAAGGGAAGCTTTTGTGTGTGGACTGCTCATGCAGCATCGGCTCGCCTGGTGCATACCTCTTCGGCAGCTCCAAAACGCATCGCAGTGCGGAACGGCAGCATCTTCCGCTGACCCGTGCCAAGAGGCCGCCGGCTCGTGAGAGCAGGAAGGGGAGAGCGGTTTCAGCAAGGCACCTCCACGTTTCTCCACCTCTACTTTTTCATCCCGATCCTCTCCTTCCCTCCCTTAGCACCTCGGTTACGTATTAGGTACGTGTAGTTCGGGGTTTTTCATCACTACTTGTTCTAAGCGTTTCAGGCATGCACGGAATCGGTATTGGAGCTCGCTTGATCCAGCACCTGCCTGTTCTCGAGATTTCAGCTATCTGTGGCGGTTAGGATCTGTCACGAAGGCACGGCAAGAGATTGTTGATGGCAATACGAGAGCGAATGGCCGTTTTTGCAGGTCTCCTGCTGAGTCCACCCTGGAGATGCTCCTACCTGTGGCGCCCACAGTCTGCCGCCGGAGCCCACCGTGGGACATGGGTGGGATGATAGATTAGAAAAGTGGCTGTGAAATTTCTCATACATTTCCTGCAAGATTTGAAGTCAGGCCTCCCTGTACGATATCTCATCCCTCCTCTTTACAGCTGCTTCTCATTTCCCAGCCATAGTCTTCCTGTTTTGCTGGTGTTTTTTTTTATTTAACTTTTTCTTTTCTTTTTTTTTAATATATAATTTTTTTGGAAAGGTGGGGGTCTGTGCTTAACAGCTGCACACAATTCTCCTCTGGCCATGCCTACTCCCATCACTATATATAGCCTCAGACAGGCCAAACAAATGGAGCAGGGCTGGGGTTAATAATCACAAAATGGAGTTCAGCTGTCTCTGAACTGTGATTTACTGGGACCGAGGCCAGGCAAGTTCCTCCTCACGCCCTTGCTGTGGAGTCGTCCGCAAGGGACCAGCCTTTTCAAAAGGGGAAAAATTATTTGAAATGCCTTTTTGCTAGCTGAAACTCAAGAAGGTGTGAAATGATTCAAGCAGGTCTGCTGTTGGATGAGGTCCCCAGGGAGAAGCGGGTGTGATGTGGCGCGGCATCGCGCATGCTGATGTGCCCCCGTCTCCATCCTTAGAAGCTCGGAGCCAGGAGAACGGGTGAGTTTAGCTGGGCCCTTGTTCTTCACCGGGGCTTGTGGTGGCTGAAGTGCTGCTCATGGAAATGCCCCATGAGGAATACGGTTAGAGCCGCGCTCAGTCAGTAAGCGCATCCCAGCGGGAAGGTCTGCTCTGGGGTGAGGCGTGCGGGTCTGTCAGTCTGCGTCCCCTACTCGTTTTACGTCAGGTGTCCAAAATGTTGGACATCTTGGATGTCTCGCCTGTTTGTCACATGGATGGAGGCCGGGTACAGCTGCCCCTTTCCTGAGGGGTTTCAGCCTCATTGGTGTCCCCCGTGTCGGGTGCTGCTCTGTGCCGTGCAGGGGCACCGAGTCCCCTTGGGTGACCTGCTGGGCGGGGCTCATACCTCTGCTCCCCGCACAAGCACAATATTTAGAGTAGGTATTAGGAAAAATTTCTTTACGGAGAGAGAGGTCAAGCATTGGCACAGGCTGCCCAGGGAGGTGGTGGAGTCACCACCGCTGGAAGCGTTCAACAAACGTGTGGACACGGTTTAGTGGGCATGGGGGTGTTGGGTTGGTGGTTGGCCTTGACGATCTTAAAGGTCTTTTCCAACCTTGATGATTCAGTGATGTGAAGAGCGGAGCTGGGGCTCGAATTACTTTGTGTACGATTAACAAAGGGGCTGCTGTGCTCGCGCCAGAGCCCGAAGCAAGGGCCACAGCACGGGGGCAACATTCGGAGAGCGTCCGGTTCTGCGGGTCTTGGGCACCCCACGCCTGCCCTCGGCTATGCCGACTCCCGCCCCCG
>NW_010517514.1:41234-41493 GCF_000687285.1 Phaethon lepturus
GCCGCCCCGGGGCCTCCCCTGCGGAGGCTGTAAGGAAGGCCGCAGGGCCACGCGTGCGGCGCCTCCATCTTCCTCCCGACGCCGGGCACCCCGCGGCGCGTTCCCCCGAGCAACCTCTCTCGTGCGGCCCGGTCCTCCACAGCTCGGGGTATTTTTAGCTGGCGTGCCTCGCAGACATAACTCTCCTCCTCCTGAAGAAACAAACCTGCTCGTTTCCTGCCTTCTATGGAGAGCTGCGGCTCCCGGGCGCCCTCCTTCC